>NC_139353.1:7395125-7412625 GCF_055883805.1 Amblyomma maculatum | reverse complement strand
ACTATTTATACCAATGGAAAATTTGGCAGTGAAAGTCTTTGACTGAAACAAAAAATATGGTGTGTATAAAGGAAGAACAAGTGGAGAGGTAAGGAATAAAAACAATAGATGAGGCTTAGCCTGGATAAGTCCGGTTATGAAAGCAAAATATTTCTTGCGCTTGCTAAGCCACGCTAAGCCACGGTAGACTCATCCATGTCTCTAGCTAAGTACCTAGCATGATTGGCAGCGTCAGCAGGATGATCAGGTTCAGCCCGTAGTCTACGAGACCATCTTGATGGCGTAAACTGTACCAGCGTACCTGCTTCATCCTTAGCGAGAATTTGCGAGGCGGCAGGGTGTATGCACGTTCTTGTATGTTGTGTTATGTGCCTAACGATCATCATTTCATCCCGCTGGTACGATACACAGTCGAAGCACTGGTTCCTCGAAGTGGTTCCTCTCTGAGGTTCTGCGACCGTCAAGCAAACGCCTCCCGCTTTTATTTAGGCGAGCGGAGAAACACGTGGTTCCGCGTACATCCGAGGCGAGCAAGTCATGCCGACTTACCGGTCGAATTACCTGCGCCAATGACCTTGGCTCGCCGAGGGAAGCAAAGCTTTTACTTAAAAAAAATTAAGAGCACACTTATCACGCCATTGCGTTTCAAGCACAGGGAAGACGTTTAGCAAATCTTAAGTTTTGTATCTTCTTCCTTTTTTCTTTTTATTTTTTTTATACACCTATACTTAACATCAGCAAACATGCCTTTCAATTTTGACCACTTTGACACCTTTGAACAGATTTTTCCTTTAATATTTTGTATAAGTAATTCCGTTATACACTATAAGTGTTGAATTAGCCTCACGAAGTGTTAGTTTTGTATTTTGAGCATTTTGACAGTTTTAAACCCCCTTTTAGCAATTCTTAATTTTTTCAATTATTAGAATAATTTAATTGATCAATGACGCATTCTAAATTTGAATTTTTGCAATTGTCAAGCATCTACTTTTCATCTCCGGCATTTTGACACTTTTGAACAACCCGTTTCCCTCTTTTTTATGTTTTCAATTGTTTCAATAAATTAATTGACAATTACACACTATAAATTTTCTAAACTACTATCATCAAGCATCGGATTTTCATATTGAACATTCTGACACCTCCTAGGAACTCTCTTTTTCTAATTTTTGTTTTCCAAATATTTGGAATCAATGGTCAATCATTCACCAATTTTTCTTAAATGGCATCTTCAAGCATAGGCTTTTCATTCAAGACATATTGACGCCTTTCAAGACCCTTGTTTAACTGTTTTATTTTATCATTTCTTTATATTATCAAATAATTATTCACTTACAATGATTTCATTATATCATCATCGCCTTTCACACACCAATCAATGATCTATCACTAGACCTACAAATAACCGTGATATATATTTTTTACACAGCCCCCCTTTTTTTACCGACACTTCGTGCCGACTACTAGTACTACCCCGACGACGACTGGTTTTCGACCGAACAAGCTGTATAAACTGTCGTTTATTACCAGTGTCGCTTCCCTTTTCTGTGGCCTTGCAGCTCTTTTCGCTCAATACACGTCAAAAGGGCCAATAAAAAGCGCCGCTCAATATTTTTGTATTTCTAGCAACTAAAAAATTAACGTATCGGTGTTTAGAACCGATGGTTTCAAGTAAGGACTCCCAAGTGTTCGTGTCTTTAAAGCAAGTCTTTAATGCGTAGGTAGGTAGTGCCTACCTACGCATTAAAACACAAAACCAAAGTCGCATTTGATCTTCTTCTAGCAGCGTGCCGCGCATACCCGCAGCCTCCTCAGCCGCCATTTCGCCGGCCTTGCCTGGCGAAAATGGGGGAGAAGTTCGCTCCTTGCGCTTTTCACTAGAGCTACATCCCCTCGATTATCAATGCCACGAATTGTCGCACAATAATTACGTCCAGTGTTAGCATCTAATAACCCTCGTAAATGCACCTATTGTCCCTGCCTGCTTTCGGAATAGCTAAGAAGGCGCGGTGATGCTCGTCATCTTCCATTTTGCGTTGGTTAAGTAGATTAAATAGAGCAAGTGCAGGGAGAAGGCGTGTGAGGATGTCTCCACAGATAGCGCAAGGGAATCTTCACAGGCTAAGTGGAACCAGGCCTGCACAAATAAGCTCACCCCACTATTACGAAGAGATTTGTGTAGAGAATATGCGCGGGAGTCTTGCTGACCCGCCCCGTGAAATGTGCTTCACCTGGCAGCCATAAGAGGTTTGCGCTACTGGGAAAAGGTCCATACTAAAATAGAGAAGGCCAGTACATAGTAACGTATTCATTGAAACCGCTGAATGTAGTGAAAAATAGGTACGATTCCACGGAGGTCTCGACATAATAGTGCGTGGCTTGCTCGCTCCGCTTTAGCCTATAAAGCAGTGCATGGAATGTAAAATATCACCTGGGTTTCCCGTGAGGACCATTAATCCGTTTGAACCCCGCCTGGCTGGTGCAGGGGTTAGGGCGGTCGACCACGCGGGATCGAATCCTCAACTTGGCGGCCGCTTTTCGGTGGAGACGAAAAGCTAGGTGCCCGTGTACTGTGCGATGTTAGCGCACGTTAAAGACCCCAAGGCGGTCAAAATTTCAGGAGTCCTCCACTACGGCGTCTCTCATAGCATGAGTCGTTTTGGGACCTTAAATTCCAGAAACCAACCAAACCAACCATTAATCCGTTTTAGCGCAGATAGAGTGCTGAAAGATTCGTAAAGCGACCACTTTTTTGGAAGCGACATTACAATGGTGCATTTCTACTACACCTGGGGTCATCCCTGAAGGAGGCTGGTGCGTTCACAGAAAAAAATAAGACGCAGAAATACAACATTCAGACAGCTGCCACACCGCTGCTCTGTGTTATCGTCCTCGTCTGGCTCACGCTGCAGTTTTACTATATTTATGCAGCGTGTTACCTAGCCTTAACGTTCACTTTTAGTAACTTTAAGTTATTGTTGAAGAATAGCTTGATGGTGCAGCTGGTAAATCTCGAAGACGGCATAGGATCTGGGGATGGAGGCGAGCTTAAATGCGTTTTCAGGATGTGTGGATGAAAAGACCTATTATTTACATTTTTAATTCTTTTTGGCTATCTTGACCAGTGATGTAGCATTGATTTTTGGATCTTGGGGAAGTGACCTAACCCTTTTTTTCTCTGGACCCGACCTCGCCAGTGGCTGGGTATCGCAACCTAAGGTTAACCAGTGCGCGCGGCGAGTAGCGCAGGCTATCGCGATGTGAGAACTCGCTACTTCTCTGATTACCCTGATTATCAGGTCGGTAGTTTAATATGGTACTGCCGACACGTTCACGTTCAAGCTTAATTACAAGAAAATTGTACGCAATTTAAGATTAGATCTCACAAAACGCGCCCTCACCCTTACAAATGTTTCTTTAAACAGCCTATCGGCGGTTCACTGACTTCGGTCTGTAATGTACAAAGACCACGTTACACCGACGTGGGACGTTCATCACGTGGGTGTAACGCGCTGATACGCATGTGTCGTTTGGCTTCCTGGGTTTACCACTCTCGAATAAAACTTCAGTTGTTAGCCCAGCGCTGTCCTGTGTACTCCTTCTTCTTGTTTTCCGTTTTGTTCGCTGGTTTAATTATGCTTGATTAAAGCTTTACCACATGGTAAACTCCTGCAACTGAAGGCAGGTAGGCTGCATCAAGAAGCATTACAAAGAGGTATGCAAAGTACATCAGTGATTTTGTATATAGACTTCCGCTGCCATGTTGAAGCACTACACTAAACTGGCAGGCAGATGCCTAAATCATCTGCTACGTAAATATAATAACGACGTAAGCAACACTGTGACAGGTCTTCTTGTCATTCCTTGCAGGCCCTGCAAGGGAAAAGAAAGGAGGAAAAAAAGTACTCGCATCAAAATCACTAAAGGTATTATTGAAGTTTTCAATATTCATTGACACCAAAACCAATTCCTCTAATCATCCTATCAATATTTCCGTCAAAACAAAAATGACGGTTTGTTAAGGATAGATAAGAAAATGCACACAATTGGTCATGTGAAACAGTTGCCACAAGCAGGGCTCTTGCAGAGCTGTTCTTTTCATAGTTTGTATGTGTATTTTTATTGAAAATGTTTGCCGCAGTATCTAAGCAGTTGCAGTTCATCAATAACAATCAACTGCAAGTACAGTGTCTTGCGTGTGTACTGGTCTGATCTTAGTCCGTTGCGTCATAACAGACTTTCACGTCAGTTATAAAATTGCTTGAAAAGCGATCTCTGTACTATGCAGAGCACTAAAATTTCGCGTAGAATAACTTTACAAAATCAGAAAAGACTAAATAATGTCACTAGACGACTCAAAGAAACACGTACCGTAATACATGCTCAAGAAGGATTGCAAGTGGCGCGGTCGGAAGGTTTTCACAACAGACTTCAGGTCTTCCACATATGTTAATCGATCATACAGATCGTGGCAGTTTTCTGACCACCAATGTGCAATTTTATGATGGCTCGTCATAGCTGATGAGTAAGAACGTGGTCTGTCATTGTCTCTTAGAAACGCAGAACAGCTGTTGAGTGGTTGGCTGTGCATGTAAGATGGGACAGGAGTATGTACTTTTCTCCTTGAAGGGCAAACGCTTAAATAACCAGAATAATTGATTTAAAGGTGGTTGCACTGTTACAAATACTAACGCAAGTTTCGGCGTCTATGCTAAAGGTAGTGTGCTGTATTGAATTACAAGCCACTTTTTGTAGGACCTCGGGATCAATATAATTCAACGCGTTTTACGTAGCAAAATAAGGCTTTACTTCAACTGACTTCGTTACAGCCCTTTTACTTATAGATGTATTGCGCAAAATCAATTCGTGCACTCGGGTTTATAGGAAACCACAATCTTCATCAAATCTTCTGATCCCTCTATTGAAGAAATAATTGCGATAGACATATTCGGAACGCCTTTAATGTTATGCTGCACCAACATTCATGTCCTAACGCTGTTTCAGATGGCAATCGATGCAAGCTTCCCCGTCCCAGCTGCTCTGTGATTTTCTTGGAATTCATTACCGCTAGCAGTTAAATCAGCACGTTGTTCGCCACCCGCCTTTGCTTTCTTTGCTTTCTTTTTTTTCTTCTTTCTATTCCTGTTTTGTTGTTGGAAAACTTACGCCCGCAAACTATTGTGTAACTTATTCATTGCCAAAAATTTTACTAAAAGGTTTAACTTTGAATACTTTCCAGATCCTATGCTAAACTAGTGTATTTATACTCATCAGCCATGTGAGGTCGGCCAGGCAGTCTTACTTTGGGACCTCCTATTATACTAACTATTTTTATGCACTTATGATTGAATTGTATTTCGTTTTATAAACCTTGAAACCTTCAAACAACGTCATTCACACATCACCATCGCTAGGGACAGTTACTGTTGGGCTGCTTACCTCCTACATGACATAACTATAAAAGGAATGCTAGCAGGGTCTGTACAACGGTCACAGTAACAGCATATAAATATATATTCCCGGTAAAGAGAAATGGAACCTATGTGCCATTGTGTTGGACCGTCAGACTCAAACGATTCATCTGCAAGAAAGATCCATAAGGGGTTTCTTTTTTCTAAAGCTTTAGTTAGTGCGCTGTCAAGCCTGCATAAAGGGATCGAGTGGAATAAATGGAGAACACATTTATGCAAAGAATAGTAGTACTGCAGTACTCGGCTGTGACGCTACATCGGAGCCATGGGCGCCAGAGAAGTTTCCTTTGTCCTATTTTTCTTGTATGGAGGTGAGTGCTAAAAAGTTAATTCTGAATATTTTGCTATTTATCGCTTTTATTTTGGCTACATTTCTTTTAAATACCTAATTACGGCAAGGTATCTGCTCTTTTAAATGGTTATAATATTCCTTTCTAATACTACAGTGCAGCAGGAAAGCCATTAGACCTTTTGAGCACCGCCGCATAGATCTTGCAGCTTGTGGACGCTTAAGAAATTTTATTCATTAGGAGGCTAAAATGCTGCTTGCGCCGGACTTGGGCCAATAGATCTTTCCTTCTTCTTATGCCTTTTTTATTTTTTATGCGGGAACACATTATTTAAGTGCGAATCGGATTTGAAGTAATTAGTAGCGTGGGCGTATTTTTGACTCGAACCTCTTTGATCCCCTCGCTATCGAAGCTGTCAACCAATGACTTGGAGCGTGGTAAATGTCTGTATTCAGCTGTTTGATTAACAATATTTGCAACTTCCCTATATCAGTGTATTTTACCTGCGATAGAGTCTCACCCTCCTCAGGCAGCAAAACCGTAGGATTGGTTTTCCATTATAATCGGTACCATAAGCATAGAGGGTATTCTCTAAGGCACTTACTCCAAAATTAAAAAGCACTGCATCTTAGGGGCAATGACGGAAAAATATTAGGCTTTTCTTATAGATGCGCTTTATGTCATTTGAGAACTTAACTTACGTGGTACGTGTTGATGAACCAGGAAATAATCTCAGTGCAATGCACATCCAAAATCACTCTCATATCGTATCATTGCTTTTCTACACTTGATATAAAAATAATTGTTTAGAAGCCTCGGGTGTGATCATCATCATCATCATCAGCCTGATTATATCCACTGCAGGGCGAAGGCCTCTTCCATATTTCTCCACTTAACCCGGTTCTGTGCTAGCTGCATCCACTTGACCCTTGCGAACTTCTTAATCTCATCCGCCCACCTAACTTTCTGCCGCCCCCTGCTACGCTTTCCTTTCCTTGGAATCCAGTTTGTTACCCTCAGCGACCATCGATTATCCTCTCTTCGCACTACATGTCCTGCCCATGTCCATTTCTTCTTCTTAATTTCTACTAGAATGTCGGTAACTTGAGTTATTTTTCTGACCCACTCTGCACGCTTTCTATCTCTTAATGTATCCCTACCATTTTTCGTTCCATAGCCCTCTAGGTTGTCCTCAACTTAAGTAGAACTCTCTTGGTTAGCCTCCACGTTTCAGCCCCATAGGTGAGTACAGGCAAGATGCAACTGTTGTATACTTTCCTCTTGAGCGATACCGGTAAGCTGCTAGTCATAATCTGCGAGTGCTTGCCAAATGCGCTCCATCCCAATCGTATTCTTCTTGTTATTTCCTTTTCGTGGTCCGGGTCTGCGGTTACTACCTGTCGTAAGTAGACATATTCGCCTACTACTTCCAGTATTTCGCTACCTAATGTAAACTGCTGTTCCTTCCCGAGGCTGCGGTGATACTGCGGTAGAAAATAACATGATTGTTTGCTCTTAATATAGCTTTTCATTATAGCAGTCAATTAATAAAAAGCGCATTATTGTCATTATTTTCTTTGGCGAAATGCGTGACCGGGCAGACTTATCTATAAAAAGAGTGCGTTAATAAAACGTTGCTGTTTGGACTACTTGTCTGCCTGTACACTCTGCACTTAAAGTTTGAGGGGAGATATAACAGGCTTAGAATTCTTGGTTGTAATTACTAGAGGAGAGCCGACACCCGAAACCATATCTATAACAAGAATAACAATAATATGTGGTTCACAGGAAAGGAAGGCGCGGCACCTATCAAACTTGTTCCATTGACACCTGAACCGCGCGATAAGGGTAGCGAGGAAGGTAGAAGTGAAAGCGGAAAGAGAAAATAGATGCCATAGTGGAGGGCTGTAGAGTAATTTCGACGACCTTGAGACCTGTAACGCGCAAGGACATCATGTAACACACGGATGCCTCTCCACTTCGCCTTCATCGAAATGCAGCCTTCGGCGACCGGTTCTCGAACGCGGGTACTCCGTAACAGTAGTCGGACATCTTAACTACTGTGCCACCGCGGCGGAGCATTTATAATACTCTTGTTGGCGAATTGAGGTGCACTCTTAAAGTAAAGCTAGATAGTGCCTTAATTACGTAAAAAGCTTTCGAAAACACGAAACTACATGTCGAATGACTGTTTTTATCCAGTCAGAATATATCCACATGAGGCATATTTGTAGGAAAGTGACCAAATATTATATTTCTGGAACCTTAGCCTTTTGTAAGAAGAGGAGACAGATAGGAGCGGGCACCGCTTCGAAGTGGTTTATTCAGTGAAGAACAAACCGTTTCACGTACACGACTATAAATGTGGTAGAATGAGAATATAACAGCGCCAGCTCGAGGGAACGTGCCTTGAACTCTTACGCAATAATAAATGGCAAGAGGCCATCAAGGAAAATCAGTCTTAATTCATATTGAGATGAAATAAGTTGAAACCTAGTAAAAAATATACTCCATTAAAAATGGAAACAAAGGCGTTACAAGAAATGACGGCTTCAAATATTTCTACGAGATTTAAAATGCTCACGTTAAGGCAAGCTTGTTAGCAGATTGTATACAAGCAGTATCCTAAGCTGCAGTGGGTTCTAAAACAAGTGGGGCATGGATGCATGCGATAGAAAGGTATTACTTGGTTAATGTTTTAGTGCGGGTGCACTATTTCACGAGGTTTAGCCGAGGACGTGCGTGGCTTGACCTTGAGTTTGACGTTGCGCAGCCATGCACCAACAGCACACCCGTAGTCAAGGGCAAACTGAGGGGCACATCGCGGGACCAAAAGAGGCTGCACAAAGGGACGTGGGGAGGGGGCTTGCTTTCTTCTGGATGATCAGGAATAGGGAAAGGGGGAGTGCATGGGCCTGTTGATTGCCGGCGGAGCCAACACCGCCACTGCCAGCGTGCTGATTGAGCACCCGGCATCTTTAATACATGTGTCAATTCGGACGCTGATACAATTCCCCACCGTCACGCCTCGGGACAGAGATCATTATTGGATTAGCGGAACATCAGGATTGTCTCGCTCGTGTGGCACTGCCATTGACTCAGCCTTGACACAATGCGACTGGCATCTTGTTGAGCGCCATGTTGCCTGCATATACGCACCGCGCAATTTGCTACGGCACACCAGACCATGCCAGGACACCGAGTGAGCCGTGTCCTTCTAGCGTCTCGGCCAAAGAAGCGCGCTGTATTCGGCGGGCATAGTTGGGTCAGGAGAGAAGACATCGTAAGCGTGAACATGTTGGTCAACGTGTGTTTGTCCTAGACAAAAAACAAATCAAATCATATAGCAAAAAGAAACCAATACCGACCAACACCTAAACCGGATTAAACCGTGGTTTTGCACGTCCAACTCGGTTTAACCTTAGTTGGAACTCTGTTAATTTTTCTTCCCGCTGGAGTCGCTTATGTTTCGATGTTCTGAACTTTATCTTTTTATTGTTTCTGACATGCTAATTGAACTTACACATCTGCGTTTCTTGCATGTCTATTTTTATTGTACAACTCTAGCTAGTTAAGTTCACAGTTGTACCGCCTTACTTTATCCTCCGAGCTGGGTCAAGTAAGGTTTTGAATAAAACATAAAATATTGCCGTATAAATGCTGTTTTTCTTTTGCGTAAGAATTGTGTACCATAACAAAAGACGGCTATTTCCATCTGCTAAAGAAATGAATGTAAATTACTTCAGTATGAGAAAAGATAGAAACACATGCCATCGGCTGCAAACCACTTAAGTGAATGTTTCATTTGTGTTTATGCGGTGGTAGCATCCTAGCGGCATCGCTCAAGAGGAAAGTGTACAACAGTTGCATCTTACCTGTACTAACCTATGGGGCTGAAACATGGAGGCTAATAGAGTTCTTCTTAAGTTGAGGATAACCCAGAGGGCTATGGAACGAAAAATGTCTGGCGTAACGTAAAGAGATAGGAAGCCCTTAGTGTCGGTCAGAGAAATAACTCGAGTTAATGACATTCTAGTGGACATCGAGAAGAAGAAATGGGCATGGGCAGGGCAGATATAGTGCGTAGAGAGGACAACTGATGGTTCCGTAAGTTAACAAATTGGATTTCAAAGGAAGGAAAGCATAGCAGGGGGTGCAGAAAATTAGGCAGTCGGAGGAGGTTAAGAAAGAAGTTCGCAGAGGTAAAGTGCATGCATGCAGCTAGGACAGGACTGGGTTAATTGGAGGAGTATGGGAGATGCCTTCGCCCTGTAGTGGGTATAGTGGTATAGTATAATGATTATGGTGGTGGTGGGGGTAATAGTGGGGGTAGAAGTGATGGAGGCTAGCCAAGTAAAAATTAAGTAATATCGCGGAGCAAAACTTTCGCCATTGCTACTTTGCTACTGGACGGGCGAAAAGACTTTTAAACATTTTTCTTTTGCTGTTTGTCATGACATATCGTAAACATTAGGAATGTAATGAAAAGCGAAGTCACTTGAATGTTTAAGCGTTCTAGTTTTGTTGGTATAAGTGTCGTCTCTGCCTTGTGGGATTAGCTTTTTTTTTTTTTTTCGCGGAAAAGCCAACAGTCGATTGGGCACTTCCCTCGTTTGTTCTTCTCCTAGGAAGAAATCAAGTTCGTATTTTTCATTTACCGTTTTTCTAGTCTAAATAGTTCACCGATGAGAATTTCTTCTCTCAGTGCCTGTGTGGGCAGCACAAACTAATACGTAAAAGAGAACAAAGTTAAGCTTCAAAGCTAATGTCTCCTGCCATTAGGACGAACTGAGCACGGGCACTCACAATGTTATCACGGCATTACAATGTGAAATGTTTGCTATAGACACAAATGTGCTGTCCTGGGTAATGAGGTCGTTGTGGCACTAAGACTGCAGCAGTACTAAGCCTCAATTTCTGGCCCCAATAATAGTCGACTACAGGTTATGGTTCGTGTCCACCTATGTATCATAGAGTATAAGTATTTTTTACAGAGGAAATGTGGCTCTTAGATTTAAGGAATAACGTCCCTTTTGAGCATTAACAGGTACAATGTCTAGAACACTATCTTCTTGCAAATAACAGAATAAAATAACTGCGCGATTGAAACCGAACACGGCCCAGCCGGGGTGGCGTAGGGGTTAGGGCTCTCGACTACCGTACCCAAAGGTGCTAGATAGAATCCCGGCTCGGTGGCCGCTTTTTGATGGAGGAGAAAAGAAAGGCGCCCGGCTGCAGTGCGATGTCAGTGCACGTTAAAGAACCCCAGGTGGTCTAAATTTCCTGAGCCCTCTACTGCGGCGGGTCTCATAGCCTGAGGCACTTTGGGACGTTAAACCCCACTAAAACAAACCGAAAGCGAGTACATTAGAACTTTCACATTTCCTCGGCAGATGTTGTTCTTTTTTTTTTGTTTGATGGAACAGTTGGCGGAGATGAACGTGTGTTGTCACTCGCGTAAGAAGTACAAGCTTGAAAAATAAGGTTCTACAGAAAACCGAACGTTTTCACGCACCTGAAAATCACTAAAATTGAACAAAAGCCTCATGATTCGTAAAGAGTGTGTATGAGAAAGAAAGAAATGTCGCCAGAAATTCACACATGTCAACTCGATTCTGGAACTGTGAAGAAGCATACAGTTAAGAACCCATTCTAGACGAGAGCATCTGGTGTGAGGCATTTTGTTCTTGAGTATCAGTTTTGAAAAATTTACAAACGTTTCAGAGTGTGAGAACGTTCATGATATCACTTTGTTGCGTCATCGTTAAGATCAGCTAAATTATGAATCTTATGGTGGCCCTGCAATTATGAAATTATGGTGGTCCTGCAAAAACGGCAGCATCTGAAATTTGTGAATTTTAATTTTTCATCATATATTACTTGCATAAAAACTCAAAGAAGGCTTATGCTCTCCGGTTTGCCCTATGCCCTGATGTAATGCAAACACCGTTCGCATAATTCAGAACCGAGTAGCCGGTGTTGTGCCGGTGGGGTTATCACACAGTAGCCCACCGTCAACAGGGTTGTGCCAAGGAGATGGTAACGCAGCGCTCGTCACCCGTTTCGTGAACGAGGGCTGTCAGCTCCCTGGGCGGTAGCGATGAATCCGAGTCGGCGTTGGTGAGATGAAGAAAAGGCTTTATACACTATTTACATGTATTTACACAACAAGATCGGCTCTGGGGCCGAAAGCTAACATAGCCATACGCGACTGTTCTCGCGCAGCGACGGCCGGGGAGATTCCGCCGCGTCCGCACTGTCAGGGGGCGAACTGCTCCCGATGGACGCTCGTGACGAACTCACACTCGGAGTCTCGAACGGAAGCACTTGAGACTCCGTTTCCGAGAACCGTTGACGCTCAAAATGGTCCAATCCGACGGCAGCACTTTCGCAGGGCCAATGGGAGAGCTTGCTGCGCTCTCGCTTCAAATATGCCGCGGGGCGAGAAGGGGTTCACCGTCAGGGCCACGGCGCGCCGTGCTGTCTGGACATTCAGCGCATGTTGAAACACGTCGCTTCTGTCCCTTTGGTACGGCTCGCCTCCAGTGCACTGGTGCTTTGCAGAGAAGTATCCAGAGTTTGTGAAGGAGGCGTTCGCCGAAGAAGTTTGGCGTCCGGCTGAATTTCTAGGCGGCTTTGGCCAGGCACAACACCGGTGGTTAGCAGGTGGTTTACGCCTGAAACGTAGTTCAAAATTTAATTTAGTACAGACCACTTGTGAAAAATATGAAAATCAACCTCTGGTTATTTGAATATCTACTCAAGCTTCCTTTGTATAGTGTAGAACTACGTGAAGAATTAATAAAAATAAACGCATTAAAGGACTCATGAAACGCTATTACTAAAAATTGAAGACGCGCACGAGCAATATCCCAGCAATGCTGTCCAAAGCGCACACTATCTTAAGCTAGCTTCATCAGTACCGAACATAGGGGTGATCAAAAGTGATGCTCCTATGCTCCTCTTCTCCCCCTCGCTCAGCCCACACCGGCGCGCAAGAAAAAAGAAAAGTTGCGACGGTGCCCCACCACGCCCTAGCTTGTACGCCCGCGTAGCATGGGAACGTACGTCCAATGAACGGGCGTGCTCAGCGAACTGAAAAAACGTCACTGAGCCGCTGTGCGCGCGGGGATGTGTCACCCAAATCAGTTGCGAGTGGTCGACAGGAGCAGTTATTAAAATTTATTTCTAAAGTTATAGGCTAGCCGCAAGCAAAGCTTTTAAATTTGACTCGAATACTCACAAATACCATCTCTATGGGTTTCTTGCATTAGAATACTGCTGCAAGTAGAATTTCAGGGAGCCTTTGTTAGATACATAGTGTTCTTATCCTTATAATTTAAGTGCCTACTAAATATTTTATTTCTGCTTTCAGTTGTGCTCGCTACAGCATTTTTCCATCACAAGCCGAAGCCTGATAAAGAGGAGCCTTCGGAATCACCCTATGATTATCCACCAAGTGAACCTTATCCTCACCATCCTTCTTTCCCGCATCACTACCCAGAGTACCCGCCCAGCTATCCAAACTATTACCCTAGCCCTTACCCGTACCGGAAGCCTTACTGCAGGAAACCACACTGGAAGCCCCGAATGTGCGGCGTAAGTCACACTCAAATATCTTATGAAGCTGCGCTAACTACAGTTAAAATGACACATTGGGTTCTGCGGCAAACAAAAAAGTTCATGTTTTACTTACTTTGGACTACCAAGCTAAACTCTAAGCTTCTGAAAATGCAATTTTATTTAATAGTGCAAGTTTCAAAGATTTCCCGACATATTTGCCGTAACAGAGCATACCTTGCTACCATAACTTTTATCAAGATACTTTGTTGGGCGAGTTGGTACTTCCTGTCTTCGTGTTCGCGCTGTTTATATTAATAATGCATAACTTTTATATTGGGTTGCTTAAAAATGAACTACAGATAGGTTACATTTACTCCTCTGTATATGTGTGCCTCACGACAATATACATGCTTAAAAGTTTGTTTGGAGAATATTCGAATATTTAAAATTTTTAAAGAATCTAACAGTATTTTCAATATTCGCTGTGAAGCGCCATGTTATAACTGTGGTACTTCCGCTAGCCTTGCAATCCCACGGAAATATTGTTTCCAAAGGAGCTGACTACTTCATCTGGACTGCAAAAATATCATTCTTGCTATTGAGCGTAACCGGGCACCTAGTTTTCGTTCACCGGATTTTTGTATTTACTTAGAAGCTTTTCAATCGTGCAAATTAATGCTGTCACACAAGAAAACGATATCCGTTTTAAGGCTACACCTTACATCGGCAGACTGCGACGTGTTCAGTTTGTTTAGCATAATCTAAAATTGTACTGACGACCATTATGACTTGCCGGTGATAGGGCCATGTCTCCAAAATATACTGCGCATACAGATACTAGGACATGAAGGTGCACACAACGAGCGCAGAACTCCCGACTGAATTCATATGGAAGCGTCTATCCAGACCCATGCGCCATCCAGAAATCCGCCTTCATTTTGATAAAGGTTGATCGAACGGTCGCTTATACAATAATTCCCATGCTTACTGATGAAAATTGCCTCGGCAACTTCATGTGCGACCTGATCTTAGCTCCTCTTTAAAATTTTAGCTTTCGTTAGCAAAGGCAGGCATGGTTTGTCGTGCGTAGCTTCCGGGCAAGCGTCGAATGCAGGGTTATATTCTGCTTTGTCTTAGTCTTCATAGAAAGCTGTTCTCTTAAGCAGTCATATAAACATCGGCCCGTCTGACCGATGTATGCCCTTCCACAGGTTAGGGGAACCTTATATGCAACGCCCGTCCGACATCTGACATGTGATTTGGCATGACGCTTCACACCGTCTTGCGTACTTTTCCCTTCAGACAAGACAAGCGAGCATAGTGAGGCCAATTTACACGGTGCAGAAAGCCCCACCGGCACATCGTTTCACTGGGCCACGTGAGCCATGGCTTCTCCGCCTTCGTGGATGGGAACAGACATACCGCACTAGATGTCATGTCATTTACTTAGGCGTTCTGACGCCGCTCGCACCTAGGTAACAAAGGGCTTTGGAAACATTTTACGTCGCCATTACTAATAACCAAGCTTGGCCGTTGACAGCAGAGGGAAGGAATATGGAGCCCGTGCTCGCTCGCACTTATCTGTGCAGATAGTCATTCTCTCTAAGCAGCTTAATGTAAATTCTCATGCAAGAAGTATAGATTCCTTGGTTTAAAATACAAGAGGTAAGAGATAGCAGCATACTGAGACAGTTCAAGCAATTTTGAACTGCGGCAGGTACGTCCCATCGCGAAACGTATTCTTCTGAAAATGTTCTCTTTAAGGGATGAGATTAAGAAGTTCGCAGGGGTCAAGTGGATGCAGCTAGCACAGAAACGGGTTAAGTGGAGAAATATGGGAGAGGCCTTCGCCCTGCAGTGGGTATAATCAGGCTGATGATGATGATGATGATGATGATGATGATGATGAAGGGAAATATTTTCCGCAACAACGTGCAAGGGACGTATTACATACTGTGCCTCCTTGTCTAACTGTAAGATAATGGCATTGTAGACGGTGGCGAGGCTACCAGTGTCATGGTGCGCCAAATGTGAACTTTTTGATTTTGTTTCTCATAGCGAGGATACTGCCCCAGAGGAACCCGCTGCGTGTTGAAGACAGCGCCCTGCTTTTACCCCCCTTGCCCGCGTATCCCGAAGTGTGAGTAGATGCGTCAATCATAGTCTTGTTTTTCTGCAGAGGCAATCTAACGACTAATTCATATAAACATATGCGTCCGGTAATTAAATGACACTATTCCTGCTTCTAGTAGCTTCAACTGCAAAAATGTTCTGAAATGATTAAGTGTTTCTTTCATTCGTAAACACAGAAAACTAGATGTAGGCTTCATGCAAACCATATAGTATGTACATCAAATGACTAGACCGTTCAAATAAATTCTGACTGCTCAAATAGAAAGTATTAACGCAGTCAATGCAAGTATCTTTAAAAAAACAATACCGTTGGCTATATTGACGGAACAAGAACTGAAGAAGCTAAGAAATGGTTTGGTTTGGTTTGTTGAGTTTAACGTCCCAAAGCGACTCAGGCTATGAGAAGTGGTCTCACGAGGAACGCTTTAGGTGAGCTAGAAGCAACGCAAAAAAAAAAAAAAGCTCACTAAAGGGGCGCAATAAAGACCACAGAGAACAGAGTTGGTGAACATGCGCCTGTTCCTGCGAGTATGTCTGCTGCCTTCGGCGTGATATTGTTCTGTGCTACTGTGTACCACACGCCCAACTTTTCGCTCTACAAGAAAAAGGTGGTGGATACCAAATACTGGACCAAATAATGGAAGCCTAATTCTATAATTGCGTTTTTTGAGAATCTACTTCAGAGGCCCTTAAATCTACTGAAGAAACCAGTTCACTTTCATTTCAACGCAAACGCAACAGTGTGCCACACCTGTTATGTGATGTGATTAACGTGACCAGAAATACCCTGTTTTTCTCAACCTACATGGCACTGAATTTAAGCAGACGTGATCTAACATTGATCACGTGTAGTTGAGGGAGAAAAAAAAAGGAAATTTTACTCTTTGTTGAAGTGGTATTCCTCCAATTACACACGCGATAGAAACGAGATTACTGTCCACTAACATGTCCTTGTTCATTAAAAGCGTACGCATGACGAATATATGGAGCAATAGCGGGATCTAATGCTGTGAGAAAACATTTTCGCATAGTGGGGACGACGCGTAAGGCAATAAATTAAGAGCCTGGGGAAGCACTAAACGGAACTCATAACTACGCTGACTTGCGCCAAAAAATAATTATGCCAATAGCAGCAAGTTTGACCATCGGTTGCTGAACTACGAATATGCTTTCAGCTCGTCAGCGCCTAGATTCAAGTAGGCGAAGAAGCACTGGGTAAATGCGCCAAATGTAAATACAACAATCGGAAAAAAATATGCAAGCAGACGCGAGTGCATGGACGCAATCATACGGGTTAAATCTTGGGCCATGTTGTGCTCCGAAGAAAGTGATAACGACGTGTTTCGGCGACACTGAGTGCAAACAAAAAATGAGCGCGAAGTCCTAGTACGCGCTATGAGGAAAGTGGTATAGCTGCACGCCAGGGACTGTTGGCAGCAAAACATATAACGATTAGAATGGCTCACGGCAGCATTAAACTGTGGCATATACGACCAATTGTGTATATTTGAAGCGGCATTTAAGTGGAAATTGTGGCATTCAAAAGTACTCTGTGTTTTCTCTGACTCCTTTCTATTAGCAGAAGGGTTTTATTGTTCAGTATTTAATCGCCCCTGCCTCGGCGGGCGTAACAGATGTCGCGTTTTATGGCATCTTCCTACTCAAACTAATGATGGTACAAAATTGTCGTTCCTGTTTCGGTGTTCTCATCGACAAACGAATTACTTGTTAATAATAATGTTAAGCGGGTGGTGAATGATGTTATGTGGTTTAAGAGGCTGCGAGAAGTAGCATTAACAGCCCAGACTAGCTTGGCGAAGAAAGTTGATTGATTGATTGATTGATTGATTGATTGATTGATTGATTGATTGATTGGGAAGACTCATGGCAATGGATGGTGGTAAAGGAGAGGAGAAAGAATCTTATTGTTTAGGCCGTCACAAAAATCATATTGCTCTGACCAGGCCACTAAGGGAGCCATACTTGGCAAATATGTGTGTGTTAGCATCAGTTTCTAGAAGGGAACGGTAGTTCAGGCGCTTC
>NC_139353.1:7382625-7392625 GCF_055883805.1 Amblyomma maculatum | reverse complement strand
ACACACACACACACACACACACACACACACACACACACACACACACACACACACGCATGCACGCTGGTACGCATACACACAACAACGGTTGCGTGGTTGCGTGAAATGATGCTGATGCCGTAGACATTTTTGTATACAGGACACCGTTAAAATAACCACATTTGACAACATTTATTAATTTTTTTTCCATACCCTCAAGCGCGCAGGCATCCACATAGTTAAGTCATGGCCTTTATCTGTTTTCTCAGTGCTGAACAAAACGCGGAATATCACAATTCTAAGCTCATACTGGCAAAGACGGGCTAGACGACGGATACCAGCTGCGTAAATTTCTTTCCTCTCTAGGAAACTTAAATTGACTGAAGAATATGGTTCGATGAAACCTCATCACACGCTTCGCCTGTACGTATATGTGTGAAAAGACCATCACCGACAATTTGTATTCAAGAATCATATGTTACGTACAGCTCGACCATGAAATGCAAGGATGGCGCAGAATGTCAGTGCTGTGTATGAACATGGTAGCAGCGAATTAGACGGAGATCTAATATGCCAGTCAATGCATACTGTGATTCGCGGGCAGACCGACAGGCGTGCCTTGTGAGCGGTAATAAAACTTCATAAGCTTTATGATTGCCGTGTAGCCGACCGTGGGCCGTGCAGCCAACCTTGTGCAATATTTCACAGTTCTGCTTCTGAGTGTGTCGTACAACACGGCTTCTAGTTCCGCTGTACACATGCACGCCCCTAATGACTATGCATCATGTCTATGCATCATGTCAGGGGGAGCTTGGCAAGTGGTTATGTGCACATTCAATAAAAAATTTTGTAGACAAACGGAGGCGGGATCAAATAACCGAAGAGGCTCTGTCGGTCCCCATTCTGGCAAGAATCGCAAGAATTCATACTGCTTGGGGCAGTTTATGGCGCCTCCTATTTCGTTATAAAAGAGTGCTGTGGTTGGAGTATGTCGCTTTGTGTGCAATACAGTGACCAATGAATAAAACACATTATGGCGCTGTGCTTATGTTCATAGTAAAATATGTGTGAGCTAAACCTCTGGCCGTACGAAGTGGGCTCGCATGTATGTCAGTGTAGGGTTACGATTTGTGTGCTCCTGAGTTATAAGCAAACTGTAAATTGAAATTACAATCGACATAACCGAAGCGAAGCAACTACGACTGAACCGCAATAACCTGCGTTGCGAGTTAAGTACATTTTTCTCTTCATTTCGCCACAAAGGTAAAATCACCCATATATGCAGATCCTCCCGGGACACTTTACGCAGCACGGGGCTTGCTGTACTCATAAGAAATTGTAGGACTGTCAGATCTTTTCTCTAGTGCGAAAAAAATGCAACAGGCCAGGTGATATTGATTGTGGGATGGAACCTGATCGTCAACACAGTATTTGTGACAAAACTTGACCGTTCAAAGTTGTGTAGACATATTTTTAGTGAAATACGTATCACTATCCAGTGCACCATCACCTGCAGTTGACAAAGGGATGACTAAAATAAAAAGCTTAATACCTGCTAAACTATAAATGACAGACGTCGCTTGTACGCTGCATACGCTGGGCCGAACATATTCCGCACTAAGTCATTGGAAAGAAACACTTTTGGCTATCGTCGCAGCAGCCTTGATCTTATGATGATGATGATTGCTACTTTTTAATGCAAGGAAAGCATCGCACTTCGCTGTTGATCTATTTTGCTGTTTTAGAAATCTGCACCTGGAATGAACTAGGGACAAATCACTTAGTGCCGACTAGCGCACAACCATTCAGCTCTAGTGTTTTCAGTGTTGTAGAAAGCTTGAGCACACACAAATAAATAAAGGCTTATAATCCTGGTAGTATCCGCTGTCATAAGGCCAAATAAAGTTATGTTACACAAATTTCGGAAATTGCTTGCTCAAAAGATCTTTTTTGCGTTAAATGGAGCAAACTCGAAAATATATTTATTAAAGCTGTCAAGCAAAGAAAGTTGTGTGAGAAACAATTTGGTTGAGTTTGGCCCTATTTCAGGCCCTGAAAGAAACCTTACACTGGGTTTTTAAAAAGCGTGGACAAGAGTGCAGCGCCTATGCATATTTCTGCAATTCTCCAGACTTCACTACAGGTTGAAATGTCATCACCCATTAGCAAAAATGTCGGATGGTGGAAGAACTACTTTTATTAAATAAAAACACTGGGACGCAGGCGACAAAAAAAATTATTTTCCAATTTACTACGGTATCATGTCGCACCATAGTCATAGACGATCACTGATGTTTCAACACCAAGGTTGCACCAAGTGGCTCATCACTGGCAGACAACGTCCAGGAAGGTTGTTCTCGTGTAGAGGCAGATTCGTTGGCATGCTCGGTAAGGAAACGAGCTTGAATATTTGTCGCGTGTTCTGATGGTGGCAGCACAGGAGGAGTCTCGAGTTCTGGAAAGACTTGCGTGGTGAGCAGCCCACCTTTAGTGGTAAGGCCGGGATTTATGGTAGGGCGATCCTCCATGATCTTCATTTCGTTAACGGCCCCCGTCATGACGAAGATTAGGACGAGCACAACAACGACAACCACTGCGCAGCACGTGATGCTCGCCAGCCTGCAGCATAATTGAATCCGGCTCTTATGAACCTCCGCCTGCGCCACTGCCAGCCTGCGGGACCAGGAGATGTGCCGTTTTTTCGATGGACGATTCCGCCGACCCTGCGCACGATGTAGTTTTGTAAAAATATTTTGGCCAGGCAATGTAAAGGTTTCTTCTTACAAAACAAATGTAAGCTGTTAATGATCATTTCACGAATAACCTAATCCATGGTACAATACCTCATAAAATTCTGCATTATTTATTAAACATTGTCTGATATTTCAATGCGTGCACTCTTCTCAAATACACATAGCCATTGACGTGCAAAGAAAGTAACCTGTTTGATGTCTCTTTATTCTCCGCACGTCTGCTATAGCGCGGTGGTTCGGAGTTAAAACTTAACTCAATATTTACACTAAACACTAAATGTTGGCAGTTTCCTCCACAGAGGTACTACGTTATGCCGTGTATTCTATGTCTATCTACATGTTCGACGGAGAGGCATCTCACTGTTCTCGCCAGGATACCTCACCCCTTAACAAAGAGAACAAAATTCAGCATTTTATATTATTTCCTACGAATTGTTGACTGACTATTGCCACATAATTGATAAGCTGATCAAGGATAAAGGGGAGGCTTGCCAATGTTTTGTACAAGGGAACTTCTTCAGTGAACTGATGCTCACTCTTAAATGTTTATTTAATTGTCACAAACATCACAGCCCATTGCTCTGTTTTCAGCGGATTCTAAACAGAAACGTTCGCCAATGCTGATACCAATATATTATGTGGTGGTGATAATCATCCCTCTAAAGCATTACTATCAGACAAAATAAATATTCACAAAAGTATATCAAGAAGACAATATAGTCAGAATCGTAAGAAAATGTGGTCAGTATTCGGGTGAAGGCTAAGATTCCGCATTCCTTCACAATGGTCGGAAGAAACAATTATGTAATATCTCATGTAACATCACGGTCTGTCGACGATACTTATAAGATAGCAATTGCTCAGAAATGCTTTCTAAGTACAGTGCGTGTTATTAGGATATATGTTGAAATAAGTGAATAATGATTCCCCACTTACCAGTCTATCACGCTCGATTAAGATCGGTTGGTGCGAAGGGCTGCCGAATAGACCAGGCCATCCGAAGAAACCATGCTGTTGCTCCAATTCGACAGCGGTCCAGGTGTGGGTGTCCGTGGTGTGCGTGATGGCTGTGCCGGTGAAGTCGTACAGCTGTCCCGTGGGAGGAGTCATGGCGCCCGCGTAGAAGTAGCTGTGGTAGCGCGGGTCCCAGTACAGCGCCTCCTCCTCGCCCTCCCCAGCAACTCGAGGCGCCGCATCAGCTTTCACTTCACCTGTGGCCATGAGGAATAAACATTTCTTAGCGTCCAGCTGCTAATATCTTCTCCGATCGTCACCAAAGGGATTAGTCTTCTTCTTTACTAATCGGCCAAAGCCGCGCGCACCATTTAGCACGAGTCGTATTCTTCTTTCTTTCTTACAGTGCTGTCGAACGGTTATGTGATCATATATCCCCGTGTTTTCTACAAGTGAAGGAAACAAAAAGTCTGAAATATGAAGGAAAATACATTGGAAGCCTAGTCGAAATAACGGAGATATTTCTGTAGTTCTGCTGTAGGTTAACTATAGTTCCTTACCTTTTCTGTAGTGTATTTATGTAGTCAAAGGTTGCGTATGCCGTCTTGTGTTGTATATGCAAAATTCTTTGATGCTACTAAAGAAATGGCTGTTGTCACCACAGATTCACTGTCAAACACCGCACAAAAGCGTTACTGTGATAACAGAACATTCTTTGACTTTTCTGTCATTGGGAGGTACCCTCTTGCAATTTTTTGATGTTGGTTGGCATCATTCGCCTTTATTAGTATGCCATGGTAACGTTGATGGCTAGTTTATGAGGTACGTCTTTTGGTTTTTTGTTCGCGTACGCGTAGCTTATGCCAGCTTAATTAAATAACCCTTAACGTGTTCATTTATTACCTCATAATTCTTACCAGCATGACGTTTATAGCTACCGCTGTATCCCGCTATCAATCTTAAGCGCCATTCCTATATAGATATTTAGGGATGGAGGATAAAGCCACTAGTCGCGCTTCGGGTACGTAGGCGGTAGGTCTTCGGTAGGTGTTGGTTCAAGCAACGGGGCCGGCGTCAAAACCAAGACGCTTACCAAAACTTCGTAGAATCGTGCTCTCGCTTGGAGCGCGGCATGAAGAGAGTTACAGAAGTCGGAGGTGCTACGGCGTACGGCAGGGGTGCGCATCATGGAAGTGCACCTTGGGTTTTGCGACCCCGCTTGCCCGAGCACGGGGGTGCGACCCACAACACGACCTTCGCGGTGGCAGTGCGGTGGGAGAGCGGACAGGATGCATTTTGACAGCTCGACGATGACCCAATGTAAATAGGTACAGGAGCGGTTCCCGGCCGCGTATTTGGGTTTGCTCGGTACGGTGGCTCCGCAAGGGACAAAACGACAGAAGAGACAAAGAAAACGGGCTGTTCCGACTAGCATCTACCGCCCCCAAGGAGCCAAGCAGCCTAGCGATTAGCGGCGCATGCTTTTTCAGTGGGCGTCTCGTTGGACGCAGCACTATAATTACTACTACTACTACTACTACTACAACTACTACTGCTAATACTACAACTACTACTACTACTACTACTACTACTACAACAACTACTACTACTACTACTATTACTACTACTACTACTACTAAATAATAATAATAATAATACACAGTAATATTTTTCTGCTAATTTATTATTAATATTGTTATTATCATTAGTAGTAGTAGTAGTATAGAGGAAGTCTCGTTTCACGAAGTTGGCACTAAATTGTCTAGTTAACGGCCGAATGAACTGGCTAAATATTATCTTCACAGTTTTAATTAATAATAATAATAATGATTGGTTCACAGTAAGGGAAAGGCGCAGTATCTGTCACACTTGTGTCTGTGGACACCAAGGGATGAAGGTGTCCACAGACACGCGTGTGACAGATACTGCGCCTTTCCCTTCCTGTGAATCAATTAATATTATTATCATTAATAATTACAACTGGGAAGATAATATTTAGCCAGTTAATTTGGCCGTTACCTACAGACAATTCAGCGCCAACTTAGTGAAACGAGTCTTCCTCTATACTACTACTACTACTACTACTACTAATAATAATAATAATATTAATAATAATGTTAATAATCATCATAGTAATAATAATAATAATAATAATAGTAGTAGTAGTAGTAGTAGTAGTAGTAGTAGTAGTAGTAACAGTAGTAGCAGTAGTATAGGGTTTCTCAAGCTAGTGCCGCGGCCAACATGACGCCCATTGAAAAAGCATGCGCCGCTAATCGCTAGGCTGCTCGGCTCCGGGGGGCGGTAGATGCTAGTCGGAACAGCCCGCTTTCTTCGTCTCTTCTGTCGTTTTGTCCCTTGCGGAGCCACCGTACCGAGCAAACCCAAATACGCTTCCCGGCCTGGGCTGGTTGGTTGGTTCCGAGGAAGGGAAAGGCGCAGTATCTGTCACACTTGCTCTGTGGACACCTGAACCGCGCCGTAAGGGAAGGAATGAAGGTGGGAGTGAAAGTGGATAGAGAGAAAGGGGAGCCGTAGTGGAGGGCTACGGTGTAATTTCGACCACCTGGGGATCTTTAACGTGCGCTGACATCGCACAGCACACGGACGCTACTTCGTTTCGCCTCCATCGAAACGCAGCCGCCGTGGTCGGGTTCGAACCCGGGTACTCCGGCACAGCAGTCGGGCGTCTTACCACTGCACCAGCCCGGCGGGGCATTTCCCGGCCTGGGTGTCCGTAATTTCTGGGATTGAGCTCCTGGGAAGGGGCTCGGCCTGGGTGATTTCATGTAAGCCCAGCGAGCTTACTTGAAATCGTGTTTACAGCGGGCGCTCATGGAGAGCTGTAACTCTCCTTTCCCACCGAAGCGGTGGTCTTGTGCTATAGCATACGCCTCGCATTCGGGAGCTAGCAGGTTCGATCCCTGGTGCCGCTGGGTACCCCAAAATGGGTAGAAGCTTTCCCCCAGCCTGGTGCTCGGCTCTTTGGTGTGTATTCTTGGGGAATTAGTCATAGATCCTAAACAGTTGCACCAATGCAACAGTGATCCGTTCCGCCATCGGACAACAACGCGTCCTTCTAGCGCGACTCAAAGCCCGGCGTTCTATAAACCGTTTACAAGAAAGAAAAGACACAGCATCTGTCACTCGCGGAAGGCAAGAAGCGCAGGCCGGCAGCATTGGAGCGCACTCGTTCCCGCTTTTGTCCTCATAGCTGGCGGCATATGGGTGTTGTTACATCCTTGATGTCACCCTAATTGAGTGACTTAACTACTTAAGTCTTTGCGTGCTTTAAAATTGCGCACCAATCGCAGTATCTGTCACTCGCGAAATCCCGCTATCATTCTCACGGTAGAAACCCGGAATTATGAAGAGCGTAGGTTCAATTCCCGGATGAAGACTAATCTTTTTTTTTAATGAGGAGGAGTCGCACATCTTTTCAGCGTTGCCAAGCAACGCCGGCAAAGCTTGGCGATGGGACTGCGCAGCTGGCCTTGGCTGTGACGTCATGGCACCGCTCAGGTGGGGGAGGTGGTAAAGGGTGGCTGGTCCTGGCCCTGATGGGGCTGGGACAGGTAGGTCCCCGCCGCTTGTGGCGGGAGCTAGCCTGCCACCAAATTTTATCTGTTGTAGGCTGTCATTGCACCCGGCTGTGCTTCGGTGGTGGACTACGGCTCTTGTTGCGGCGCGCGTCTTTCTCTCCCTCTTCTTTTTCTTTCTTCTCTATTCTCTCTTTCTGTTCGCACGCACCGCCGCTTGCGACGGGGGCTAGCCTGCCACCGAATATTTAGCTGTTGTAGGCCGTCATTGCACCCGCTACCGCTTCGGTGATGGACGACGGCTGTTGTGGCGGCGCGCGTCTTTCTTTCCCTCTTCCTTTTCTTTTTTCTCTATTTTCTCTTCTGTCTCCACGAGGCAGCGGAGGTGGCTCAGCTACAGAGTCAGTAGCAGGCTCGTGCATTTTCCTTTCCTTCTTCCTACAGCCACAACAACAGCTTTTCGCTTAAAAACGTGTTGCGGTCATGCTATTCGTGCCACGCCGCCGTGGTACAGTGGTAAAACACTCGACTATGCTGTGCCGGAGTTCCCGGGTTCGATCCCGACCTCGGCGGCTGCGTTTCGATGGAGGCAAAGCGAAGGGGCGTCCGTGTGCAGTACGATGTCAGCGCATATTGAAGATCCCCAAGTGGTCAAAATAACTGCGTAGCCCTCCACTGCGCCTCCACGTTCCCTCTTTTCACTTTCACTCCCTCCTTCCTCCACAGATCATGTGTGACAGATACTGCGCCGTTCCCTTCCTGTGAACCAATTATTATTATGCTATCCGTTTGATGTCAGGTGTAGTTTCAAGAAAAAATACATAGTGTAGGGTGCCAGAAGTTCATGCCTGTACATTATTAGCAAACATATAAAACCAATTCGACGTACGATGTCAGAGCAAGATATCCAGGTGGTCGAAATTACAGAGGCCTTCCTTGCTCTCTTTTCGCTTTCACTGCCACCTTCCTCCCTTTACTCAGGGCGCGGTCGGGTGTCCACAGACCAATTTTGACAGATGCTGCGGCGTTCCCTTCCTGTGAACCAATTATATGTTTGGTTTGGTTTGGGGGATTTAACGTCCCAAAGCAACTCAGGCTATGAGAGACGCCGTAGTGGAGGACTCCGGAAATGTCGACCACCTGGGGTTCTTTAACGGGCACTATATATATATATATATAGTATATATATATATATATATATATATATATATATATATATATATATATATATATATATATATATATATATATATATATATATATATATATATATATATATATGGTTGGGTTTGGTTTGTGGGGTTTAACGTCCCAAAGCAACTCAGGCTATGAGAGACGCCGTAGTGGAGGACTCCGGAAATTTCGACCACCTGGGGTTCTTATCACTGACATCGCACAGCACACGGGTGCCTTGCTTTTCGCCTCCACCCAAAAGCGGCCGCCGAGGCCGGGATTCGATCCCGCGTCCTTGGGAACAGTGGTCGAGACTATATATATATATATATAAGATGCATTGATTGAATGTCCTTGATTGAATGGGAAGGGTCATGGCCATGGATGGGGATAAAGGGGCGTAGACAGAATCTTCATTGTTTAGGTCGCCACTCAAATCTTATTGCTCTAACCAGGCCACGTTAAAATGTCCGACTGCTTTAATAAAGCCAGACTCGAATTCACCCCAACCCTCGAGGACTGACGATTAGCCTGTTAGGTGCATTAAGGTCTGGTGCGTAGAATCAAAGTATTGTCTAGGTGGCGCGCTTAAACATCTGATTATGTTCGGCACTCCAATGTAAGATGGTTTAAATATAATTCTTTTGAATGTCTGTGAAAAAAAGCCACATGCTGCTGATGGCATTCAAAGCCCATATCTACGATTTTTCGACTTTTGATATAAGATTTGAACGCCATCACTGATTATATGAGGTAAATACTGTTTACTTCGTTTCTGATAACAAACTAATGCTCTAGCGTTCGGCAAAGCAGCTCTATTTCTTTTATTCCAACCTCGCAGACATTTCTAGATATTTCAATATATTGCACCAAAAATTTGTTGCATCGATTTGGTATTTGTAAAATACAAAATGTAGAAAATATGAGTCAGTCACTGTAACAAAACATTTTGACAAGTGGGAAATATAATATATTTTCATTGGCTTTCATGATCCATGCTATGGGAAAACGCCATCCTTTAAACTGCATGCTCGAAAGAGACAGGACAAGTGTCCTCCTCAATTCAGATTTCGAAACTTGTATGTATAAAGAGGGGAAGAAGATGGCTACATAATAATTAAGAGAGCCTAGCCGAGCACTCAGTTGTCAAATCTCTGAAGTTATTATTCATTTCTGCAGCTCAATACAACTTTCATATAAAATACTCCTTTTAAGTTTTGTACTGGCGAGGGATAAACGACTCTTGAGCAGTGCCATCCCCTCACGTTTTTATACTGCTGGGGTGAATTTATTGTGCCTCTTCTTTTGATAAAACAGTATGCTGCTGCCAAGGTATTTCGTTTTACGTCAGATGCAGTTCAAAGTGAAAAGGGCATACTTTGACGTTAGTTCAGCGATGCTAATCGGAAGTCAGCATCAGTTATGAGTTCGGCCGTAGGAATTGGGCTGGCATAGATATCAGTGTAAGGTGTGAGAGTTGGTGCCTGCGGAATATTAGCAAGCACATAAAACCCGATCGAAATGTGTATTAAATTTGTAAGAATGGCACTACAATAAGCTGCATCGCTACTCATATTAGTCCCTCCATCTGGCCAGAATTGC
>NC_139353.1:7242625-7380125 GCF_055883805.1 Amblyomma maculatum | reverse complement strand
TACCTCAATGACCCCTCACAAGGACTAATCTAATCAGCTTTCTATATACACTTTCTACAAGTTGTCGCCAGACTACATTGTCGAATGACAGACACATGAAGAGTAGAGGGCGTGCCTCACATGTCCCGCCAAGGTTTCTATATGTGCATGGCGGAAACATAGATCAGTGGATTGGCACTTCCTCTCAGACTTTGATTTATATTGTCAGATATCTCATATTCCTATCGTCTCTAATTCATGGATACATGTTATGAATAGCTTCTTGGGCGACAAGAACCATCTCTGTAAAGCTTTATTGCGATTCGAAATAAACTATCGTAAAAATATTTCAAGAGCACATATATTCAGAAGGAGCGGAGTGCACAATATGCCGCTGAATGTGAACACGTCGCATACCTTTTAGTGGGCTTAATCTGATGATTTAGGTATTATCTCGTGTAGTACAATGTTCTGTCTGACGGTATTTCTATACAAAATCCTCCTTCAACAGTGGTGTCTAAATGCCGTGCGTGGGTAGTGATGAATATTTTGAAATATAAGCACTACGGTTCATTGCTTACCAGTTCATCACGCTCGACTAGGATCGGTCGGAACGAAGAGATTCCGTAGAAACCAAGTGAATCATCCTGTTCCTCCAATTCGACGGCGGTCCAGCTGTGTGTGTCGGTGGTGTGCATGATTGGCGTGCCAGTGAAGTCGTACAGCTGTCCTGTGGGTGGAGTCATGACGCCCGCGTAGAAGTAGCTGTAGTAGCGCGGGTCCCAGTACAGCGCCTCTTCCTCACTTTGGACAGCAACAGGAGGCGCCGCGCCAGCATTGATTGCACCAGCAGCCATGATTTAGAAAAAGGTGTCTTAGTGTCCAGCTGCTAATTGATGTCCATGGTTGCCGACAAAGGGATCAGTGTCTTTTTCTTCACTGGCAAGCTCATAAGCTGTCCGGCAAGTGCGAGCCAATCGTCTTTCATTTTTTCTTCCTGCTGTGCGATAGGACAAAAATGTTCTCTCGATATCATGGATAGCAAAAATCATCGAAATTATGTCAAATAAAACGGAAGCGTAGAGGAAAATAACTACAGAACAATGACAAAAATACGACGAATTTATATCGTAACATCACTTTTTGTAGTGCTTGTTGCAAGAACTAAGAAAACGTGTAGCGTTACCTACCTTTTCTGAAGTCTGCAGTTGCATATTATTTTTTGTTGTCTCTGCACAAATTTTGGCGTTTATAGTTTATGTTACAACAAGTTAACGGTCTAAAAACGCGTAGTAATTTTTATTTATTTTTTTAGTAATACTGCGGAGTCTGTTGACTTCAAGCAGGGCAGTCAAAAGACTCCTCTGTATTGATTTTGTATTGAATCAACGCAAAATATATTTTCTTACACCGTGCAAAATACGTATGACGTACACTACAGGAGAGATGAAGATAGAGTGATGGCTTCCGAATATATATATATATGTTTTGTGAGCCTTCCACGGATCCTCTTTCATTTGTACATACCATAATCTTCTTCTTTCTTTTGTACATACCATCGGCATCGTTCCGCGGCGCCGGCTCCAGAACCCCTCTAGGTTAATCAGATTGAAACGCTATATATATAGTGTACTATACATACATATATATATATATATATATATATATATATATATATATATATATATATATATATATATATATATATGAATGAAAGAAGCCAACAGTCGGCGAGGCCAAGGAAAGCATTGGGGATTGTACTTTGTCTTTTTTTTTTCTTCTTTAATTTTTACTTCGATAATCACATAAATTAGTATTGTAATCTGTTCAGGGGAAAGATAATTAAACACAAAGTAGAAGAAAAAACAACGTGCCGTTGGTGGGATCCGAACCCACGACCTCCGCATATCGCGTCCGGTGCTCTTCCAACTGAGCTACATCGGCTGCTGTCCCCCCTGCTACTTTCTTGGGTATTAATGTTGTCTGTATACGAACCTTGAGAGTGTTCACCAGCGCCACCCTCAACCAAAGCGGCGGACGTGGAACGTCCTGTGTTACCGTCAGCGTCACGTACAACGTGATCAATAGCGAGGGCGAAAGCTGTGCTAGAACTATCTTACGCTACCTATGGCTTCAAGACTGCCAGAACCGAGACCCCCGTAAGCTACAAGCAGATAAATGAAGGGGAAATGAGGGTGCTCGTTATAATACATGAATGAAAGAAGCCAACAGTCGGCGAGGCCAAGGAAAGCATTGGGGATTGTACTTTGTCTTTTTTTTTAATTTTTACTTCGATAATCACATAAATTAGTATTGTAATCTGTTCAGGGGAAAGATAGTTAAACACAAAGTAGAAGAAAAAACAACGTGCCGTTGGTGGGATCCGAGCCCACGACCTCTGAATATCGCGTCCGGTGCTCTTCCAACTGAGCTACATCGGCTGCTGTCCCCCCCTGCTACTTTCTTGGGTATTAATGTTGTCTGTATACGAACCTTGAGAGTGTTCACCAGCGCCACCCTCAACCAAAGCGGCGGACGTGGGACGTCCTGTGTTACCGTCAGCGTCACGTACAACGTGATCAATAGCGAGGGCGAAAGCTGTGCTAGAACTCTCTTACGCTACCTATGGCTTCAAGACTAAGACTAGATATATATTCTCAATTCTACAGAATCCATTCCCGTAAAATCAATTCTAGATTGCTGGATTGTTAAAACGTTTATTTGGGGCCTGCAGTAGAACGCGCGCTCGCGCGCGCACGCTTCGGACGGGGCCTACGTCGTCCTCTGGGCACGGCCGCGCGGCCTGGGTCCCCGCTTGCAGTCGGCTCGCAGGTTCCCTGCCGGGCCAGCGCCTTGATGACCTGCTCGACGGCCCTTGAGTTGTTCCTTTGGTTGTCGCTCCCTGCGGCTGCTTCCAGTCGCAAATCTAGAGAAAGTAAGATACTTATAGCTTCTCCAAATTCTGCTCAAAGTATGTGTGTCCCCGATTGAACCATAGCGCTCAACCAGAAATTACGCGATAAAGCAGTTTTGAACCCATGGCGGCGGCTTTTTCGAAAGTGGAGGTGCAGCATTAAACCTTGTTTCGAATTAAAAAAAAAAAACTGCTGAAGGAAACGCAAAGTGCAAAAAAGCTCTTTCTACCTCCTGCAAAGCCACAAAGTTTGCATACACCGCGTTTGAAACTCGTAGCCGTCCTAAAAGCAGCTCAATTCTGCAAATTGGTGCCTCACCTCGCGTATTCACGTCGCAGATTCTTATCACTGCTTGTGTTAATTCGATGTTAGTGTTGGTGGACATAAAAGAGGAAGGGTTGAAGAAAATCAAGCAAACCAAAAAAAAAAACAAAGTTTTTGCGAAATTTGCAGGTTTGTCATGCGCTTCTCCCCGTAAGACAAGAGTTTGTAGTCGGGAAAATGAAACGTGTTTCTATAACCCCAATTTAAACCGATGAAGGACATCAAAAAACTTTTTGACGCTTAAATTAAATGTGTTCAAAGTTTGTAGTTAAAAGAGTATAATATTCTTCCTAATATACTTAAAATACCAGTTATATTGCTTACGAACCCAGCAACAAAATAAAAGGCTTAGAAATAAACTTCTTTATTAAAATTTTGAATTTAGCAATTTTGGTTGGTTTGGCAGCTTCATGTAGCGGATTTTCTGTTTTATATTGGCAACACTACTGGAAAAGTACACTAACAAGACTCAAAGATTACATTGTGTTACAGAAGGCTTAAGCACCCAAAATAAAACAAGGATTATACTCTTCGTAGTATTTAAGCCGGAAGGTCAAATTCGGTCATTACGCAAGGTTGGGAAATAGCTTGCTCAGAAGTATACTCTTCTGTATTATGTGACCCGAATTAAAAAAAAATGTCCAAAATATAAAGGATACCGATTTCTTGCAGAAACCATTCGATTCACTTATACCCCATATCGGGACCTGAAAAGAAAGCTTTAATTCAGGAACTTCAAAAGCACGCAGGAGGCAGCACCTGTGTGCGTTTCTTCAACTCTACACCCTGTAGCGATAATATACTATGGTGGAAAGCATTTCATTAATGATACTTTTAGTTTAGCGCTACCGCTAACCGCTACTGCCTACCGCTACCGCGTGAGTGTCAGCCCGCATGCGCAGATCACCCCGAGAGTGACAGATGGCGTCACGGCCCTGTCAATTTTCGGGAAACTCAGCACGCAGAGACCAATCAGCGCGTGCTATGCTGACGGCGCGCGGTAATCGGCAGCGGCAAACTCGAAGTCTCTATTAGAGATATTCAGAATACCGTTATCCGCGTTCCGCCACCTTGACCCTCTACCCCTCGTGGGCGGGGCGCATACGCTGATTGGTTCCGATGCGGCAGGTCAATGTGCCGACATCAAGTATGTGGCGCTATCTATCGGCATCAAAGTGATCTGGGCATGCACAATGTAATGCGCGGTTACGGATCGCTGATCACGGTGTGCTAAATTTCTCTATTGAGATCAGTTTACCGTGATCCGCGATCCACCACCGTGACCCTATACCGCGCGTGGGCAGTGCGCACAAGCTGATTGGTCCCGTCGCAGCAGGTCTATGTGCCGACATCCAGTATGTGGCGCAATCTATCGGCGTCCAGGGGAACTGGGCATGCGAAGAGGAACTCGCGGTGGCGGATCATGGTAGCGGATCGCGGATCACAGTAAAATAAAACTCTCTAATGAAACATAATGCGTCGTGGGCGCAAGAACTCAGAAAAGTTATTTTCTCATTGGCTGTGATACCACGCCATATCACAAGCAAACCTGCTGAGTCACAGACAATCAATGGTGTTTTAGCACCACGAGAACATCGAGCGGTTCTTCCCTTATAGGCAGCGTCCAGAGAAATTATTCTCAAGTTGACATAGATTCATTTTCATGCTGGGCAATTAAACGGCCTTGAATATTTGTGACGTCTTTTGGAGACAGCAATTTCGGGGGCTTCAATTCAGTGAATAATTTTACGGCGAACAGCTCGTCTTCACTGGTAATGTCAGCATTGAGGGTTGGGGCATCCAACATGAAGTTATCTTCTTTGACGAATTCCTTCATCCAGAATAGAATGATGAATATGATAACGACAATAACTGCGCAGCACATGATGCTCGGCAGCCTGCAGCAAACAGGAACGTGGGCTTTATCAGTTCCTCCTTTCGCAGCTGCCAGCCTCCTTTCTGGTCCCATCCGAGTCCAGGAGATGCGTCGTTTCTTAGACGGGCGCTCGCGCCGACCCTGCATGCGAGCATTAAGAAAAAAATCATTTTGTCCCGTGAAAGGGAAAGGTTCTTCATATGATACACATTCTCCTGGCCGCTTATTATACCGCTGCATTTAAATTTGGTTATGGCAAAAGACCTAATGGCGCTTGCGCATTATACACACATATTACAACTTAAATGATGGTTTATTGCACGCACTCTTGGCCTATATATGTGGAATAGACATTAACCTGCTAATTGATAAACCTGTTTTGGCATCCTTTCATTTTCCTGTGCACGTGTTACTGCATGGTAGTAAGATTACTTCAGTATTCAAACTAAACACGAAATGTTGGCTAACAGTATTCTTCATTCACTAAAATTTATACGCGACACCGAACAGAAATAGGTAATGGCCCAAGTCAGGGAACCTCTAGCCTTTCCAACGAGAAAGCAGACTTTTTTAATACAGATTTTCTACATGCTACTGCCGGAATGCATTGTTACATGACAGACCGAGCGATCAAGAACCGAGGGCAGGTCTTGCATTTATGGCCAAAGATTCGACCGGCGGTATGCTGAAACATATATTACTGGACGGCGCTCCCTCTAATCCTTTGGTTTGCGTTATCAGATATCTCATATCTCCCTCTTCGCTATTCCGAGGATGAAAAGCACTTCGACAATAATCTTAAGAATAGCTTCTTTGGTGCTAAGATTCGCCTCTTTAAAGATTTCCTGTAATTCAAATGAACTACACCAAAAGGATTTCGAAAACACATATAATTGATAAGAACATACACATATGGTGAAGGTGAAGGTGCGTAATTCCTCTACAGTTGTCTTTAGGTAACAGTGTTGCAGAGGCTACAGAAAATAAGCAACCGATTACAAAGACCATTACTCCTAAAATGTAAATGATTACCATGGTCAGTTACTGCGCCAGGAAAGTAACCAAATATTACAGAACAATAGAACGGTATTGTGTTACTTTTCTTCCTTTTTTCATTGCCATAACGCAAACTCTCTCTAGCTGCTATCAACTATAGTGCTACTTGCTTTATATTTTTTAAAGTTGTTGATCAACAATTGTTGCTTTCTAAAGTCATCACTGATTTTGAAATGTTGCCTCGAGAAGACATTCGTCGCTACGCTGAACACTCTTTCGGTGTAATGTAACAAAAATAATGTTGTTTACAGTTTAGGCGCCGTATACAGGCCACCGTACTCCTCTGAGGAACTCCCACTAAGTCGAAAAAGATATATACAGTGCCATATTAAACCGAATGATAGGCTAACCTTGATTAATGTTTGTAATTTTCCGCACACAGAATGCACTAAGTTTTTCTGTTCTACTTACACCATTGAACACATTCTCTTTATTATGTTCATTGCCTTTGACCTGGTTCAGGACGTTAAAGATTTTTGTAACTGGTGCTGCAAAAAGAAAATAGAAGAAAACGTCGCACGCTAGGTAATGACCGGAATTTCCGATCACAAAGCTGTTGCTCTCACATTGATGAACGCAAGCTTTGACCGAAGAGTTAAAGTTACTTTCTTTCCTTACTTTGCAGCTAAAGATACCCTGCGGTAGGTTTTCAAACCGTCGTCGTGACACCGTATTACCGTGGGACCATGGAAGACTAAGAAAAAGACGAAGAAGACGAATGAGACGATGACAACGTAGACGAGGAGAAGAAGAAGAAGAACGCTCGGTCACCCGCAGCTAATACTTTCGCTCCAAATTCGGTTCAACAGCGTGGAACCCTTTTCATTTTTTTGCGTGCATATGATCAATTCCACTTTGATACGGTTGACATGCATTATGACACACTTTATTTTAATGACAATGTGGAAGACTTATGCCTATTTTTCAAAGGTTTCGACTTTCAATGCATTCAAAATTTTGTTTCGAAATTTACAAGAAAGTTTTCAAAGTGGAACTATGGGATCACACAAGAGACATAACTGCCACAATGAAGTCTAAAAATAATTAACAAATTGTAAAGGTTGGAAACTGTTAAAAAAAAATCATTGAAGAAAAATCTAAAAAACTAAAGCAGCAGATTTTCCACAACCATCAAAGGTGCTTTTTTACTCAGCCAACCTCCTGCATTCAAATACCAGGTGAGAAGTCTTTGAGGTACATAAGTGCAGCCTCAGGATGAGATGTTACAAATAAGGCAAATACTACCTGTGAGCTTCATGATGCTCTGGCGTTGGCGACTTTCAACGAATATTTCAAATCTGTGTTTATTATTTATTTATTTATTTTGTAAGGGTACGTTCAAGCTCAGGTCGGTGCTCCGGTCGACTGTTTAACTAGCGCGTCAGTCTCTTGCGTCTTCTTTGTAGCGCGCGCCTTTCGACATACGCTCGTCGTCTTTGTCACCGTCGACAGTCATCGAGCGTTGTTGTGACACTACAATTTATTTATTACAGAATCCTGCAGCACCCGAAGGCATTATTGCAGGGGGGGGGGGGGGGGGGGTGGGGGGAGATGGCAAATTACATTACTAGAAAGGCCAGAAGTGCAATAAAAATACAAAAAATGAAGAAAATAACACTACAAAAGTGATAATGCAGAATGAAAAAAGGGGTAACTGTGCGACGAATAAAGTAATGAAAACACTCAACAACAAAAGTGATAACGAAAACACGCGCAAGAGAACTGCGCGCCACGTCACACAACTGATAAAAAAGCCCGAAATAAATTATCCGTGCAGCACTCAGTGATGCCAGCTGGCAGTCTGTTCCACTCATCGATCGTCAATGGAAATAACAAGGTTTTATATACATCTGTCCTGCATTTTATTTCTCGGATCTTCCACTGATGATGAAGTCGTCTAGATAAAAAGTGAGGTTGATGCGAGTACCGGTCTTTGTCAATGCTGAGCAGGGCGACGGCTCTCTGCCTTCCTATGCCACAAATTTAATATAACATGCTTGCTTGGTTTGTGGGGTTTAACGTCCCAAAGCGACTCAGGCTATGAGAGACGCCGTAGTGGAGGACTCCGGAAATTTCGACCACCTGGGGTTCTTTAACGTGCACTGACATCGCACATCATACGGACGCCACTCCGTTTCGCCTCCATCGAAACGCAGCCGCCGAGGCCGAGATTCGATCCCGCTTCCTTGGTCACAGTAGTCGAGCGCCGTAACCACTGCGCCACCCCGGCGGGGCTAAATAGCATGCTTGTAGGCTAGTTGTTTGTAGACCATAAGGAATAAAATCCCAGAAACGACAGCACACAGAACCGCCCCGTGTTTCGTTTTCAATTCACTAAAGGTCCGAAAACTATAAATGTTTTATCGTTTTTCTCTGGGTGTAACAGAATGCAACGGCATGATTTTATAGTAATATCAATGCACGCATGAATAAACAAATATATACATTCCTTTTCCCCAGAGCGATTACAAATCAGAATAATCTTACTAATGATACAGTAACAAAGCGTCATTAAGAATGTTCAAAAACCAAGTCTCATTTTCTTGCATTTTATGTACCATTACATTGCTGTATTTCGTTTGTACTTTTGTAATCGCGCTCTTCACATCTAAAATCTCTTTTGTTGTTTCCAGCATTCATGTACAAAGGTACTCAAATGTTCCCAGGCCACAGGTTCTGATTCTAGTCGGCATATTCTGGCACATGAGATCCATTAGAACTTTGAATTATATCAGCTGCTACAATAATACTTCTTCTAACCTCCACACCCTCGACAGATATAATATTCGGGGGCGTTGTAGCTGCATGCGCACACTGCTGAGAAGCGGACCCTGTGGCCTAGGAGCTTTTGACTTCTCCTGTGCTTTTATATCGCACGCCCACCACACTTAGTCTTATAAAAAATAACAGTGTAAATAAATAGAGTACGATCGCCTTGCGCGTCCATTCGTAGTTAAGCGCGATACTTCAATGCCAGCTTTTAAGTCTTCTACCAAAAGCCGTGATTTTTTGTGGACGTTGTGAAAAGGTCGTTGAAGACTTGAAAAAAAAAAAAAAATGGTTCGCACGTGTTTTCTTGCGAACATCAGACATGGATTGTGGTGTCAAATCTTAACACATAACGAATCCGCTTCAATTATTCAATAAAAAGAATGTTGACTCAGTGACGTCGTCCACTGATGGTCGAGTTGCCGATATCGTCTGTCGACGGCGTGACTAATTGGTTACCGGTAATCAATTGCCTAAGAAACGCAGTTGAATTACCCGAAACATTAGTGTTGGAAAAGCGACCAATTAAATTACGAAATACCAAACATGTAATTATCAAGTATTCGACTACAATAAGTAACCAATTACGTTACCATAGCAATTATTTTATGTAGCATCCGGGTGTGCCCGACGACCTTTATAAAATATTCACTAGTGATTTCTGAGTACGGTGCGTTGGCGGAAGGAAATGCGATTAAATATCAATAGAATGGTTTCTCGCTTACCAGTTCATCACTCTGGGTTAGGATCGGTCGAAACGAAGAGATTCCGGGGAGACCAAGTAGGTCATCCTGTTGTTCCAGTTCGACGACGGTCCAGGTGTGGGTGTCGGAGGTGTGTGCGATGGGCGTGCCCGTGAAGTCGTATAGCTGTCCCGTGGGTGGAGTCATGATCCCCGCGTAAAAGTAGCTGTGGTAGCGTGGGTCCCAATACAACGCCTCCATCTCGTCCTGGCCAGCAACAGGAGGAGCTTTGTAAGCCTTGATTTCCCCAGCGGCCATCAGAAATAAAAATAAAGCTTTAGCGTCCAGCTACTTATGCCAGCGGACGCCGCTGAAAGGATCGAAGTCTTCTTCTTTACTAGTCTGCCCAACAGCCGCGCGGCACGTTAGCGCTAGTCGTCTTCTGTTTTTCTTGCTGGCTTTGTTATCCAAAGGTTATGCGAACGTATAATAATGTCCTCTTGATATCAAGGATACACAAATTCAGCGAAATTAGTAAAACCAAGCCGGAAGCGTGGTTAGAAATAGAACTACAGAGCCATGTCAAAAGTACAAAAAACGACAAATTTCTTTCGTAACGTGTGATTCCTTTTGCAGTTCTGCTGTAATTTTCTCTTTGTTTCGTACTAATTTTCTGAAGCCTGTCGTAGCATAGTATTTTGTAGCGATGGCTACAAGTCAGAGCCGAGTTTCACCTGGTCATCCTGAGCCTGAACTGCGTATGCGCCGTTACCATGGCAACCAGCTGAGAGCCGCTGCGTGTGTGAAGAGTTGGCTGTAAGCGAGAAGCTGCTTGTATAGAAGATGCTCGTCAGCGTAAGAATTCAGCTCGAAAGGCTAAACGTGCGTTGGAGACGCCTGAAGACCAGCTAGAACGTCTCGCTAAGCGGCGATATCATTGACGTAGAGCAAAAGATGCGCCTAGCGGCTACCGAAGTCCCACAGCAACAGGAAGAACGTCGGGAAAAATCCTAAGACGCGAAGAAGATGCGTCGGATGGCCGAAAACGCCATTCGTTGGCAGCCAGAGCATTGGCAAAAAGAATTTTCGAATCCTACTTCGTAAATATTGAGTTTGGCTCTGTGTGTTACGTGAGCGAAAGGCTGTGGCATTGGTGCGAACATTGAGTGCATCCAAGTATCCAATTTTGCAGCTAGCTTCCCTGCATGGTCTGCCGAACCGCTCAAAGCAGGCAGTGTTGGCGCTACGCGTAAGGGTTCTTTTGCTAAGCAAAACGGATTCCCATTTACAGTATTAGTCACAGCTATCGGTACCACCGATGCCACACTATTTAGCAGTGATCAACGCTGTCGCCGAAGGGCACCTTTCGCTGCGTGTATCCCGGCCTAGCTTAGCTGAAGTACTGCCAATTTTTCTGTTGTATTTACACAAACTTCTTATGATACTGTAGAAATGTGTGTCGTAACAACAGCTTCTCAGTCAAAAACGACACAGAAATTCTGTTCTGTTGTGAAGACAAGCTGTTTAGTGTTTTTTTCACTGGCAGCTATCTATTTTTGTTATTTTTGTGGTTTTCATCGGTGAATATTTATTAATAATTAAATAATCATTAATTATTTTACTTATACCTCCAGGGCCCTTGGGTGAGGGCTTTACATAAGTGGTGGGCAAACAACCTGGTGTTAATAAAACATCTTCTATACATAATGACCCATGTGACGAAAAAACAGCTTTTTTTTGCGTATGTTTCCCTTCTCAGTTTGTTCAAGCCTGTATACGCATGTGAGCTGCCGGTTCTGTTCATTTTCCTATAATGTGTGTTAGGCAGCTTAATGTTCATCTCGTTTTTCATTACATCATTGAGATAGCAAGGAGTACTAGCGACGTTACTGTGTTCACTTGCAGATTGTTCTAACCTGTTCATGCTGAGTTCAGTTCTTTTTTCTTCCAGTTTTTTTTTTATTCAAATTTATCAAGTTATTTTTTAAAGGTGTTGGGACCCAAGCCGCACAAAAGCAATGACCCTTGATTGGCATTCTGGTGGCAAAAGTTGGCGAGGAATATGGGTCCTTCATTGGCATTTGCGCAAATTACTACTTTTTCCAACAATGGCCCCACCATTTATGTCAATAGTATGCCAACCCGTCGCCATTTTATTGCCATGAGTATGCCTGCATGCAGCCAGCCCGTCGCCAAGCTGTCGCCACATTCGCGCCAAGTATGCGCGCGTGCAGCTAACCTGCCGCCACGCTCGCGCCAAGACTGCGCCCACGTAGAGCCTACCTGTCCCCACGCTCTTGCCGAGACTTTGCCCATATCCAGCCATCCTACACCCACATTTGTGCCATGATTATGCCTATATCCAGCCATCCTACCCCCACACACTTGTGCCATGATTACGCCCATATCCAGCCATCCTGTTCCCACTTTTGGACCATGATTACAACCATAGTGTTGGCATATATAATAATTGTTGGCATATAAAATAAACAACATAGGTACAAGTATACATCCTTGATGAACACCGGATTTAATTTGCTGCAGGCCGCTTATTTAACCTAATGCAACAAGCTGTGAGCGATTGGATAGATAATTAACAAGAAGAGGCAGAAAAGGACCTCTAAACCCATAGTTGTGGAGTTTATCTGACAACACATCATAATTACCAGAGTCAAAAGCCTTGGACACATCCAAAAATAAGCACAAGTAAATTCATTTTCTTCAATGCAGCTGTTCAGACGATCACATAGTTCATCTAGCGCGTTCCGCGTTCTGCGACCCTTAATAAACCCGAACTGATTACCAGAGAACATGTCATGAGCATCAAGAAAAGTGATCATCACCGTCGAAATGTGTTTTTCTAAAACAAGCGGAATGCATCGTAGGATCGACATACCACGATAATTTTCAACTTTATTTTTTGTTCCATTCTTGTAGATAGAGATAACCGTCACCTCCTCCAAGCCATCAGGTACTGTCTGGGTGGAAATTATGCCATCGATGTTCGCAAGCAGCACATGCATTAATCATTCAAAATTTCTAAGTGTATCGACAGAGATACCGTTCACCCTGGAGACGTTCGCCTGCTAAAGCCAAAAAGGATGCAACGTAGATCCTCTTGAGTTCAAGAAGGCAGAAATGATCATTCAAGCACCGATTGCACGCTGTAAGATGGTAGACTACGTATTCTTGAATGCGCGGACAGACCAGCAGTCGAAAAAAAGGCATTGAACTCATCAGAAAGTGTCAGATATAAAGCCCCAAAGTTGCGGGAAATGGAATCAGCTGCTTTCCTAGGTGCACAGCCACGTAAGCAACAACATCCCAGGACCTAGCTGCCTTCCCTTTCGACGCCTCAAACCTTGCCTAGAAATATTGAGGTATTTTTGATTGGAGCAACGTGTTAGCCTTGTTGCGGGGAGACCTGAACAGCGTCCTCAATTCAGTGTTTGTAGGCGAACGCCTACAACGGGCCCAAGCCATTTCCCTTTCTGCAATAGCCGATATAACATCGTTATTAATCCATGGACAACCTGTCTTCCTTTCCTTAGTGATTATAGGTTTTTTTTACAGGACTCTAACAACTGTGGGAATGTTTCAACGAATGAATCGTAGAGAGAGCTTTCACACGTGCGAGTTAGGAACAGATCTCAGTCGTACTTTTCAAATGCGGAGTCAAGTCGACGTCTGTTAAAGACATCGATTGTGTGCAGTTCATCTTGCTTCATAGCCATTACACCAGCATGTGGAAAAACACGGCAACCAACGAACAAATGGTCCCACATTTTTTGCTCTACGATAAATGAACTGGATTCATTGTGTTCAAGGCGAACGTTCACGGGGTTAAGGCATGATGATTCTAATTTACTACCAAACATTTCAACGTGCTTAGGAAGGTTGATTGTGGCATCAATGCCGGCATAGGCAAGAGTGTTTAAGTGAAGAATTGGCAGAAGCCCAGATCAAGTCGCAGTTTAACAGACTTCTACAAACGAAGACTGGAAGACGGATGTTAGAAAGGCTGGGGTACAGCACACACCTACAGGCTTATAACAGGGCAACAGAGTACCGCGGGAAGTCAGAAATTGGTACCGAGTTCAGCCCATAGCACGAAACATGGACCCCCGCCTACACTCGGGAAGGATGCAGGCGAGGGCTGAAAACATTCGGCCGACAATCCCCGTCAAGGTTCACTGACGCAGCTTTATACGAAATCAACGCAAAGAGGGCTGTAGCCACGGTCACAGACAGCAAAGGCCGCGAGTTAGTTAGCGCCTCGATGCAAAACTGTACGGTTCCCGAAGCAGAAGTGGCTATCGCACTGGCCATTAGGCAGGGAAGAGAAACGGGGAGCTTTAATGCCTTCGAGGGAAACTCTGTGGTAGGACCCCAATTAATAGCTCCTGTCAGCGGCGCTTGCGAACCACGGTTTATATGGACTAATACATCATCCAAAATGAATCACGTGGGGCTTACTCACTTACCAATGATAAATTAAAAGGATCAATCACTGTGAAAAGGGGCCATTACCTCACCGGGCTAATGAAAACTTCTTCTATTATGGTCATAGACAAATTACTACAGTATTTATAAACAAGATTTTATAATTTCGATTTGGCACTGAAAATTATGCGAGACAAATTAAGGTGATACTTAATAAAAACGTTCTCATTATCAATATAATACACGGCGTGACCACACGGCGGGAAAATATCGCTGATCCTTCCAGGCCCTCAGTTTTTTTCTTTCTCTCAGCAGTTCTCGTATTTTTAATTACACTTTGCGGGCTGTTGCTTGAAGGACAGTAAAACACTCTTTTCTTGTCGCCTATAATATGGTTTTTATCCTTTGGAAGTAATCTGCAAAAATTTGTTTTTAATTCCTTGGATGAAGCGCTGTTCATCATAAACGAAAACTTAAACGGACTCTACTCTAGGCTAAAGATATCTAATTTACGGTCTGGCTGTTGAGCCTCACATTAGTTTCAGTATTATTTTTGTTTATTATTTATTACCTTTAGTAATGTTTCTTTTTTAATGTAAAAGGTGCTTTTATTACGTGAAAGTTTTCGTACCCAAGCGCAAGCAGTGCATAAGACACCAGGAACGTGGACTCCAAACTGACTGTATTGGCAAGAGAAGTTATCTCTATGTGCGCGGTCAGCCTCACGGAACAAAGGAATTAAGCAGCCGGCGAAAAATAAAACGATGCCGGCATGCAATGCTGGTTGTTTCTTTAATAATGAGCGGAAATGCATATGACCATTTGCGCTCCAAAGCGTTTCCCGCATGCAAATGAGTATATTGTGTTTGTGGATGTCTAGATGTTGCATATATAACAATAATTTTCGACGAAAACGGTACTTCGTTTAAAGATGGCTCATAGTGCCTTGTGTGCGATGATTCTTTTTGGCTATAGTAGTGTCATTAAACTGTGCTTTCCTATACTTTAGCTAAAAAGAAAACCTTGACAGCAAGGACCATAAAAGCAATTATCTCCGCCCGATGTTCCACATTGCTGACGCCGCAGTGTTTTCACTGAGTGATATTGACAACTACATGGCCTCTCTTCTCGTCGTGGATCGGTTTTAGAAGCAAATTGATTTTGGTTCTCTAGGTCCTTATACGATGGCTCATAATTGATTCAATCCGCAGTGACATCCTTTATGACCTTAATATGATCCTGTATTCGCTCGTTTCTCTCCTTCGAGACAGCAGAAAAAATAGTTTCCCTGTCTTCTCGACGAGTTTCAGAAGCCGAAAATGAGCGTTCGCTGAAATTGATTATTATGCACTCACTCAGCTGTTCCTCTTTTATATGCGAAAGCATACCTACATAGATTGTTAGATTTCTGTGAGCTGGCTGCAAATATTTACGAGAATTGTTAGGTGAAGGATTTAGGTTGATTTCTATTAGGTTTCTTCGAATAGCCACTCGAACATCTCTGTGCTGTGAGCCTATAGGTTTCCACCTATAGGCTCATGGCACAGAGATCGGCTTTGCTGGTAATTGCTTTAAACTCCAGCGCAATATAGGTAGCCGGGTTGTTCTTGGGATGTCGCCTTTGTAAGAGCTCGTTTCGACTTCGTACGTAGCCTGTCATTTTGTCATTGCTGGGCTGCTTTTTACTACTGGAAGTTGTGATGAGAACTGTGATCTGGGAAAATGAGTAAAAACATTTAAACAAAACAAAGCTTATCTATGTTGAAGCTGCACATTTATTCTGCATTTATATCGCTATTGCTGCTTAGCCAAGATAAGGCAGCATGAATTTTTTTTTCAGTACTAGGGAGCGTTCATTGCCCCTCGTCGCTTACACGGTTTAGTCCACCACCGCGCACGCTTTTTTCTTCATCTGCCCTAACGGCATTAAAAAAAAGCCTCAAACATCCACATCTGGCTGTATAAACTATCGCTTAATGTGAACGCATCGTGCGAGGCTGGCAGCAAGATTAGGCATTGCGGCCGGCTGTGAAAATGGTGGGATTGTGGTCAGTCCTCAAGAGTCGAATCTAGGCTTTTCTTTTCGAGCGGGCACTTAATCGGGTCATGTCCAAACACGCGCTTGCTCTTCTTATCAACATTTGGATGCAAAAATACAGGATTTATCACGCAAGCTCCCCTTCATTAGGCTTGCCTTTAACAGTCCATATTTGCTTAAATTTGATGGAACTGAGAGTTAAAATCATAATATTAGACTTCCGTGCTCCGAAGACTCGTTAACCCCTAAAAGCTCCTTCCTCATTATGACACCTATTGATGGCTGACATATTTTGCACATTGGTTGACACGATGCTCTTCGAATAACAACTCTCGAAGTATGCACATGAGCTAGACGAAAAAGGCCGTGACCTTGCTGAAGGCACTGGAGAAGCCAAGCGCACGAAGAGTAGACAGGGGCCGAGATTGGGCCTAAAGAGTGGCAGGCAAAGGTTCTTTTGGTAACGCTTTAGAGGGACGCCAGAATATACAAATTCTCGAAAACATTGCATCGACTCGGTGTTTCGTATTCTCTGAGTTTGAAAACTTCAAACGTTTTACTTGGCTGCTCACAAAATCACTGTTTGGTCGTACATAAATGCATAAACCCCGAAAGGTATTGCAGTTTATTATCCGGGAAAGCGCTTAAGGATCAAAATGTTCAGATACTATACCCACCTACTTGCAAGAAGTAATTTTTTATTCAGCTGACTTCGTCCACGGAGTAATGAAAGGGTCAAAGTTTATAAATATATTCCAGACTACTCTGCGGTTACATTATCTCAACAGTGCATAAAAATCTTCCCTTTTTATCCTAGGCCTATGAGTGTCCCGAGCAACACACAAGCACTACGTATCGCCCAATCCTGTGCTAAAATTCAGAAAATAACGATGAATATTGCATATGCTTTTATTGACGGGACCCAGTTAGGGTCTCGTTATATTATGGCGTAGCAATAGAGATGTTGGTGGACTCTTCATGTTGGCGACCTTGGATATCTGCGGTGGGTAAGGTAGGCAATGGGGATGATTGCGAGATGCGTCCTGGAACGGATGGCCTCACGACCAGGACGTCCGTCATGGTCAGGTCTGAATCGATAGTCGAATCCTCAGTCATTTGGGATAGTACCTTCCAGAATGTCCAGAGCCATAACAGAACCAGCAGCGCGATCACGAAAATAAAGGCGAGGTATATGAAAAGGTGTGGTCCGGATGAGGCGCCGCCTTGGTCCTTGAGCGCGGTTTGTTCGGTGACAACTGTCTCGCTGTGTCGCGTAGGCAAAGAACTCCAGGAGATCCGGCGTTTCTTTGTTCGCCGCTCGAGCCAACCCTGCGCAAAATTTTTATTTAGTGCGTAGCTCAGCATTGTAAAGTAATATCGTTATCTGGCGAGATATAGTAGTTGACAGGGGAGCTTGACCCCCTATAAAGAAATACTACTAAATTTTAAAGCTACAATTTAGTAGCAGATCAAACATTTAGAACAATCAGAGAGTATATACAAATATACGATAGCGTCCTGTTTACCCCTCTGTCCTGCGTAGTTAAGATGGGTCGCCACGAAGACCTTGCCTCGCGTCTCGCTACATCCTCATCTTGCTCCACTTCCACGACAGACCATGTGTCGGTGGGGAGCTTGATGGTCTTTCCGGTCAAGTCGTACAGCTGTCCCGCAGGCGGTGCCAGGGCTCCCGCGTAGAAGAAACGATGGTACCGGGGGTCCCAGTACAACGCGAGCTCGTCTTCAGTGGGCACCGCTGATGCCGTGGTTGTTTTAACTGCGGCCATTAGAACGGTAAATATGCAGAGCCAGCTCAACGCCCGCCGCTCAGGCATTGAAAAACTTCATCTTCATCGCCAGTCCCGCAGGTGCCCCTAATGCGAGGTAATCATCTTCATCTCCGAATATGCTTTTCGTGATTAACTTTTAAGAAAATGGCGGCATTTGAGAGAAAAACAGCAGGTGCTGGTAGCTATTTATATTTGTGCATTGTACACTGTCATAACGACACAGGAAATTTGCTTCGCCCCAACACTACACATATTATTCAGCAGAGACCAGGCAGGCATAGCGGGCACGTTGAAGGAAAGTGAAGCTGTGGCGACGAGAGGAGAAATAAAAGAACCTCTTTATATAAAGCAAACATGAAATTTGTGATCTGACAAAGGCTCTCGGGTGTGACTGCAATTGTAGTCTCATTATTTTTTGCCACGTATATAATTTCAAGGAGCTGAGCTTCCATTTAACGTTTATCTTCAGGCAGTTGGCACCTGTCGTGCTTTGCGAAGCAGCAAGGGGGTTCCCCTATATGCCTGCTGCTTGGCGGGGGCTTGAGTGCTGGCGTATTTTCTACCTTTCAGAGGGAGTTTTTCTTGACTTCTGTTTTATCCCTGGGCGTCTGTTAGCAGTTTAATCTTAGACTTTGGCTCACAGTTATGAAAAAGGTGCCGGCGAAATGTTTTTCTACTTTGTATCTCCGTGTTCGACAGCACCTACCCATTAATCATTTCACAGCTGCCTCTGAATTCAATCAAGAAGGTAACACACTTGCGAAAGCCGGTATATGATTTAGTCGCTGTAACCGTATTGTATCAACATTCTCGTACCACTATATTCAGTGTTCCTCCACAGTCCTGTTCCCACCATTTATCATATTAACGGTAAAAACCGCATCTCTCCCCCCCCCCCCCCCCCTTCCCTTCCTTCCCGCTAGGCAACGCTGTCACACTAGAACCAGACACAGGTTCTACCATAGGGGATCAAACTCAGCGGTAGATACAGGAGACTACTGCTCTACATCATACTGGGTTTCATTCACTGACCATCAGTCACAACTAACTAATTAATCAGTCAACCGATCGCACTATTAATCACCTACAAGTGATCAATCAACACTACATATATTATGCACACCCCATAGAATTCGCTCATCATTTTGGGCACGTTTTTCAGCTTGACCTTGAAGTAAGATGAGTAAGATACAATGGCAGATTATTTAGCAAATTCAGCTCTCAGTGGGCCTGTTGCCGATGTTGTACCCAATATTATCATGCTAAATATATCCCGTTTTGAACGATTTCAAACGTTAAACTCCTTGAGCCATGAGCCACTCCTTGCGACTACGGATTTTAACCATTTAAATTTCCATTGGAATGTCCGATGTTGTACCTCGAGGCAATGTGAAGTTTCCATGACGCTCATGCGATGTAGAATTCCTTCCCTCAATCTTTATTTATGTCGCTCTGGATTCACGCCGACGAATCTTTGTGCGTCATGTAATGACGTGGAAACAATTGAACATTACATCCTCTCCTGCCACAGGTATGCTACTCAGAGAAGACATTATCTAGAAATATCTCTTACTCGCCTAGGATTGCCATTTACAGTTCCTGTCCTCCTCTCCTTTGGTGCAACCGTCAAAGGGTATGCCCTAAAACCGGTGTGTGATTTACTTCATAAATATAATATTGCTACTGGAAGATTTGTGTGTTAGCGCTGATCTGTCTGAATTGTATTTTTTCTTTTTAATATTATTTTTAGTAATTTACAATTTTATTCCTTTTTTTCATTGCTTTCTATTACATCACCTCAAAATTTCAAGTTATTTCAGCAACACTAGCTCATAATTATTAGGTTATCTATATCACACAGTCAAATCGACATTATCAAAAGTATTATGTCACCTACAACGAATTCTGGCCAATCCCCCACTGTGGGTATGTGCCATTACAACGAGGGAGAAGAAGAAGAAGAAGAAGATGAGTGAGGAAGACGAAGAAGTCAGGGAGCTGTCAGGCTGCCTGCTCGTCTCTGCGAAATCTGTTTGATTTTCCATTTAATACTCGATATATATGTCCCAGATAGCCTATATTGCAAGATCCTGACATGTTATCAGCGGCGGGTGCGGCTCCACCGATGCCGCACCCTGGATCATCACCTGAGTGTTCTTCTGGCGTCGCGTCAGGCCTACCTCTGCAGACTGTGCCAGCTCTGCAATCGTCACCCGTCATCCCAACCTGTGTATCATGCGGTCACCTGTCATCACCAGGTACTTCAGGACTCTCACCCTCTGAGGCTCATCTACAACACGCATCTGGTCCTTCCACCGCAAGCTGGGATCGGCTGATGCCTACAGGTCAGGATGATTTGCCTGATAGCTCAGATACTTCGTCTGCCATTACCTGTATAGATGCTGCGGCGAAGTCTGCTCAAGAGCAAGACAAATTTATTCAAGTGCCATTGAAGCGTCGCCGCAGCTCGAGGCGGTCGAATTTCAGTGTCGACGCAACTAACGCTTCTAAAGCGCCCAAGTGCAACCTCACAGTAATCATAAAACCAGTAGATACCGGATACCGTATTACTCGCTTTAATCCGCTGGCAATGAGGCAAGCATTTGAATCTCTGGGTCCAGATGCCGTCCTTCAAGTTCGCCCCAACGAGCGGCTTAATCTTCTGGCAGTTGACACCCGAACCGCGGTCGCTACTGAACGCCTTTTACAAATACGATCAATAGCAGGAATTGCAGTGCAAGCATACGAGCTCCGACCAAACAACTGGGGCGTAAGAGTAATCAAGGGTGTGCCCCTGGATTTTTCTCAAGAAGATATTTACTCGGCACTACTGCAGAGAGTTCCAATAAAATCGGTGCGCCGTCTGGGAAATTCCGAAAATATCCGCATTGTTTTTGTGACAGAATCTGCGCCAGAATACGTTATTCTTGGGTATACAAGATACCGTGTGCATGAATACATCCAAAAACCGCGACAATGTGGTAGATGTCAGCGCTTCGGCCATGTGACTACTGCTTGCCGACTAGCCTTGCGCTGCCCACGCTATGGGGGAAATCATGACCGTACCACGTGCCCAAGTGACATTCCCATTTGTCCCAACTGCGGAAAGCAGCATGAGGCAACGTTTTCCAGCTGCACTGCCTACCAAAAGGAGAAACTAATCTATAAGTACAAGATATCCAACAATACCGACTACAAGTCAGCAAAAGCTGCTTTAATTGACCAAAATCAAATCAGGAGTAGTCATCACAGAAAAAAACCATTGACGGGAAAGATATCACAAGGACAGTCACAGAAAGATCCTGCTGGTCATCCAAGAATTGATGACGTGGTTGAATTTCCTCCTCTTCCACAACAATCAGAGGTTCAACAACCATCTGTACCAAGCCCACAAAAAATTACTGCACCGCAGCCTCATTCGAGGTGTGCATCCCGTAACCGCTCATGTGAAACCTCTATTCGCAGAAACTCTGATATTTCTAATTCCCAACTGTGCTCACTTCTTGAGTCTGTTCGTGCTTTTCTTATACCACTCTCCTCGCCGGTGGCGAAAGCCATCCTTACAATTCTTGATTTCATATCTCCTCTCCTCGCGCAATGGCGGTAGCAGACAATCAGTCGTCTGCTCCACCCAGCGTGCAAGCCATCCGAAATAAGGCCACCATCTTTCAATGGAATGCCTGCAGCCTCCGCCCCCGTCTCTCTGACTTTCGACACTTCGTCTTGTTTTCCTATAATTGCTATATCAGAATCTCGGCTTAATACTACAATCCGTCTCTCAGGCTACACAGTACTGCAATCAACAACTGGTACAGACCTCAGTAAAGTTCTTCTGGCTATCCGGAAAGACGTCAACTTCATCCAGCATCCCATACTAACTGATCCACATAATGAGTACGTTGCAGCCAATTTAAAGTGCATGAACATGCAGTTTACAGTAATTGCTGCCTACATACCACCTCGTGCTAATTTCAATATTGAACGCCTACAAGATATCATGCGAAGCACCCCTGTGCCACACATTATAACGGGAGATTTCAACGCACATCATCCTGCTTGGGGAGGCGTCAGATCGACAGCCAGAGGTCGGCAGCTATTCGACTTCGCACTTTCCAACAATTTATTATTTCTCAACGACGGCCAAGCAACTTACTATCAAGGAGCACGGTACAGTGCTCTTGATATCTCCATGATCTCTGCTGATCTGTCAGCTTCAACAACCTGGTCTGTGGACATCGAGACTCATGGCAGCGATCACCTACCTACATATATTGAGGTTTGTGGCTTTTCTCTCGCCTCTCAGCGGCATAAAGTTCGCTACACGAACTGGGAAGCTTTCGCTGATGCCGAAGAAAAGCAGGATCTGTCAAACTTAAATTATGACTCCTTCATTGCTGCAGTAGCACATGCTCAAGCATTGCACACGAGAGTCCTCCACCTGCCAAAGGTGTACTCAGCTGTTGACGCCGAATATGAAAAACTTCGAGCAATACGTCGCAGAGCAGAAAGACGAGCGCACAAGACACTTTCTAGAGACGATATCCGGACTTCTAGGCGAGCACAAAAACACGTTCAACGCCATTTGGACAAGCTAGAAATAAGGAAATTGACACCTTTTTGTGCAAAATTAGATCCTAGAAAGCCACTATCTAAAGTATGGAGTATTGCACGAAGCTTAAGAAGTCAGCCTTCACAACTACATCCTTTCGAGTGCGTGGCTCTAAATGCCAATACTACTTGTCTTCATGTAGCAGAGACTTTCTGTTCAAAGATGATTGCTCCATTAGCAGCTCCTTCACTGCAAAGTGTGCTCCCCACCTTTGTCCCGTCGCCCAACACTTCTTTCCTAGACGAATTGTTCACTATGGAAGAACTTCAAGCTGCGCTAGCAGTTACCAACAAAAGATCTTGCCCAGGGCCTGACCGTGTTAGCTACATTTCGCTGTCGCGTCTTGGAAGAAAAGCCAAAACTCAGCTGCTTACCATCTATAACAACTCTTGGATAGCTGGCAGCCTTGTAGAAAGCTGGAAGACTGCGCGCGTAATACCCGTCCTTAAACCTGGTAAGCCATCAATTGATCTAAACGCTTATCGTCCTATTGCACTGCTAAACTGTGTTGGGAAATTGATGGAAAAAATGTTTCATTCACGCCTTACCTGGGACTTGAAGAATAAGGGAATTTACCCTCCATCAATGTCTGGCTTCCGAAAAGGCCGAAGCAGTATTGGTGATGTTATTGCTCTTGCCAACTGTGTCAGGCGCAGCAAAGCTGAGCGATCTTTAATTATTGCCGTTTTCCTTGACGTTAAAGGAGCATTTGATAATGTCACGCACGAGGCGATTCATTCAGCCTTGCGTTCAGTTGGCATTGCTGGACGAATATATAACTGGCTTTCTGATTATCTTCGTGATAAGACCATTTACATGTAAACGGATCAAGGTGACACGTCCTTACATCATGTGTCTCGTGGCGTTCCTCAGGGAGGGATTTTAAGTCCAACCCACTTCAATATATCTCTTCTTGGTTTGGACAAGTCCTTGCCACCTACTGTTGAAATCTCCCTCTACGCAGACGACATCTGCATATGGTGCTCCGGAAGAAACAGGCGCATTGTGCATGCTCGGCTACAAAAAGCAATAGTTGTCATTGCATTATTTTTAAACAAGCGAGGTCTTGTTATATCTCCAGAAAAGTGCGCAGCAATTTCATTTTCACGACGTGATCTCTCCCGTTATGTACTGAAAGCTGCTGGCACTCCTATACCGTATGTCAACCATCAAAAATTTCTAGGTGTGACCTTTGATAGGTCTCTTTCATGGTCACCACACGTTCAACAACTTAAGACTAAACTCTCCTCATACGTATCTATATTCCGTATGCTCTACCGATTCCTTATTACGGCTATATGGAGCACTTTGTGAAGGTCTCCAGCCTCCCTGTTCTTCAAGGCCTCTCGCAGTCAAGCATTAAACTACTTGAAGCCATGCAGGCCAAAGCTTTGAGAGTGTGCCTTGGTCTTCCAAAGAACACTTCCACAGTGGGCACTCTGGCGGAGAGTAGACGTCTATCTGCAACCGTGCTGATACCGCAGGAGCTGCTTCGCGCCCAGCTGCACTTTGCACGTGAACCTACCCACCCGTTTTCAGAGGAAAGTATGACATCACTCTTCCATCTACTGCCTGCGCAATATCAACGCGCAGTACCGTCATCTTTCCCCCCATGGAGGTTTGCTTTATGGCAAATTTGGACAACTATACCTGGCATCAAAAGAAAAGCCCACACCCCAGGACCCGCACTTAAATACTTCGCCCTTGAGCACATCTGTGCACACAACAGTCATCATTGCCACATCTATACTGATGGCTCTGTCACAGCTATTTCTTCATCCATCGGCGTGTGGATACCATCAATGCACACCACAATCTCAGCGACACTCAGTCATCGCACTTCAGCTGTGGCTACTGAGTTAAAAGCTCTGAGAGAAGCAATTATATATATTCTACAACAACACCCTGCAGCATGGGTTATCTTCAGCGATTGTCGCGCTGCACTACAATTGCTTAAATCATCAAGAATTTAGGAAGAGCTCGTCATTGACATAAATAAGCTACACACAGAGGCCTATGACCGGAGTCACAGCATTGTGCTACAGTGGTTACCTGCTCACTGCGGCATCGCGGGCAACGACTTCGCCGACGCCGCTGCAAAAGAACTAAACGATTCCACAAGGACAATTTCAGTACCATTCTCACGAAGAGATGCAGCAAGACTTGTAGCAACTGAATCATGGCGATTGCAACGCTCTCTGTGGTGTGACCCGAACCATCAATATCGACCTCTACACCGAATAGATCCCACTTGCGTCTTTCGCATTCCTCACAATTTGAACAGGTGGCATCGAAACTGTCTACACCGAATCCGCTTGAATGTGTCATACACAAACTACTTCCTACATAAAATAGGCATAGCGAGCAGGCCTCTGTGCTCTACATGTGATGTGTGTGAAAATTTTGAACATTTGGTAACCTCCTGTCAACGGTTTACTGCACATCGCAGGACACTGCGCAATAATTTAAGCTTACCAAAAGACACAACCTTGCGCCTTGAACATGTTCTGGGTCCTTGGTGCAACGGATCGTCTGCTGCGCGAGCTACCAAGGCCTTACTAACTTTTCTGAAGGACACAGGGTTGATTAATACCCTTTAAAACTCATCTGTGTGTGATTATGTGCGTGTGAAAGTAAACTTTTCTTAAGGACACAGGGTTGATCAATACCCTTTAAAACTCATCTGTGTGTGATTATGTGCGTGTGAAAGTGTGCGACACCGATTCTCTTTTTTTTTTCTCATTTATTTCCCCTTCCCTTCCCACACTCTGTCACCCTCATCACTCAACCCTCATCAGTAGTAGCATGCTAGGCTTACCACCAGGCAGACATCTCCTGTTGTCATTAAAATATATATATATATATATATATATATATATATATATATATATATATATATATATATATATATATATATATATATATATATATATATATATCCTGAAGTAAGATGTACTTGAAGTTGATTCGCAGTTTCAAGTGGCACCATATTTCTTGGCGAAGACTTATCAGGTCTCTATAGGTGGCCACCACCTGCTTGAGCCGCCCAAATGTTTTCGCAGGCAGATTTTTTACTCGAACTTGTTAACTCACCGCCCCTCCCCCCCACACACACACTCGAATGCGGCGACAGCTTTTCGGCACAACGAACCCATTACGTTTCGCATAGAAAGGCGGATGTGACTATATCAAATCAAATCAAAGTTTATTTCCCATCTAACACTGCGGATGGAGGACTATATATTACTTAATCCAAAACCACAAGGATAGAAGAAATTAAAATAAAGCTAATTACACAGTGGTCCACACGGCAAGGAGGCCTTGGTAATAGGTCAGGAAACACCCATACCCCGTAGGAAAATTCCTGGCAGCTCACGACAAAAATATTATGATTTAGATCCAAAAATGCAAGTTAAAACTGAGAAAGTCCTTCAGACCAATTAATAACTTTCATCACATGCGGGCAGAGGACGCAGTCACTCAAGTTAAAAATGCAGACTTGAACGCCAAAAAGATAATGCCGGCAGAAACTCATAACAGATTCAGATACCAGTAGACGCCTATGTCATAACTATTTGTTCTTCATTACTTGTTTATACTTGTTGGCGAGCTAAAACTCTTCTTCCCCTTCATGGATCACTGCCTTGTCGTGGCGGAGGGGCTTGCGAAACTCGATGAAGTCGTGAGCTCTGCTGTGTAGGGCCACCCAAGATAGACAGGTCACGGCAGAGAGTTCTGACAAAATGTGATTCACTGGAGAAGGTAATGGCAACCCACTCCAGTATTTCCTGCCAAGAAAACCCTATGGCCAGTCACAATACCATTATCGATATGGCGCCGGAAGATGAGCCCCCCAGGTTGGAAGGCGTCCCACATGTTACTGGGGATGAACAAAGGGCGATTCCTAGTAGCTCCAGGACGAATGAAGCGGCTGGGCTAAAGCCAAAAGGACGCTCAGTTGTGGATGTGTCGGGAAGCGACCGGAAAGTCCGATGTTGCAAGGAGTTATACCACATAGCAACATGGAATGTAAGATCTATGACGCAAGGTAAACTGGATATCGTCAAGCGAGAAATGGACAGATTGAACATTGATATCTTGGGTATCAGCGAGCTCAAGTGGACCGGAATGGGAGAATTTAACTCCGGCGACCATTATGTCTTTTATTGTGGGCACGACTCCAAGAGAAGGAATGGGGTCGCTCTCATAGTAAACAGAAGAATGGGCAAAGCAGTAATAGGGTACAACCCCAAAAACGACCGAATGATTTCACTTCGGATCCAAGGTGCACCCTTTCAACATAACAGTTATCCAAGTCTATGCACCGACCACTGCTGCTGAAGAAGCTGACGTTGAGAGATTTTATGCGGATCTACAATGCCTTTTAGACCGCACCCCATCATCAGACGTCGTTTTTCTCATAGGAGACTGGAATGCTAAGGTCGGGAGTGAAGAAATATCCGGAATTACAGGCAAGTTCGGTCTTGGTGAGCCAAATGAAGCTGGGCAGAGGCTAGTAGAGTTCTGTCAAGAAAACAACCTGACCATAGCGAATACTCATTTTCAACAGCACAAGAGGCGACTGTACACATGGATTTCACCGGACGGTCTGTACAGGAATCAGATCGATTATATTATTTGCCGGCAGAGATGGAGAAGCGCTATACAAGCAGTAAAAACAAGGCCTGGGGCCGATTGTGGCACCGATCATCAGCTTCTTGTTGCCAAAATTAAGCTTCGATTGAGGAAAACGCAGAAAACTAGAAGGCCTTTCAGGCATGATCTGGATCAGATTCCATTAGAATATGCTGTGGAAGTGAGGAATCGATTTCAAGAATTAGATCTAGAAGACAAAGAGCCCGAAGAGATGTGGACTGATGTTCGTGATATAATACAAGAAGTTGCTACTAAGGCAGTTCCAAAGCAAAAGAAATGCAAAAAAGCAAACTGGTTATCTGAAGAGGCTTTGCAAATAGCTGAGGAAAGGAGGATGGCAAAAGGTATGGGGGAAAGAGAAAGATACAAGGTTCTCAATGCGGATTTTCAGAAAATAGCAAGGAGAGATAAGAATGCCTTCCTGAACATACAGTGTCAAGCAGTTGAGGACAACTGCCAATTAAGGAACACAAGAGCTCTGTATAAGACAATCAGAGATATCAAAGGAAGCTTCTGTGCTAAGCTGGGCGTGATAAAGGACAAACAAGGCAAGGACCTCACTGAAGCCTCAGAGATAAAGAAGAGGTGGCAGGAATACACAGAAGAACTGTACAAGAAGGACCCGGATGTGCAAACCCAACATAGGACGGTTATGATTACTGATCTCGAGCCGGGCATCCTGAAGAGTGAAGTTGAATGGGCCTTAGCCAGCCTTGCTAAGAACAAAGCTAGCGGAATTGATGGTATTCCAGCTGAGTTGCTTCAAAACCTCAACCACGACGCTGTTAGCACACTGCATACATTATGTCAAAAGATTTGGACAACCCTGCAGTGGCCACAGGATTGGAGGAGGTCAGTTTACATCCCCATTCCAAAGAAAGGCAGTGCCAAAGATTGTTCCAACTACCGCACGATCGCGCTTATTTCGCATGCTAGCAAGGTGATGTTGAAAATCCTGCAAGGTAGGCTGCAGCAGTATGTGGATCGGGAGCTTCCGGACGTGCAAGCTGGGTTTCGCAAGGGCAGAGGAACTAGAGACCAAATTGCCAACCTTCGCTGGATCATGGAAAAAGCAAGAGTTCCAGAAACCCATTTACTTCTGCTTTATTGATTATGCGAAAGCGTTTGACTGCGTAGATCACAGCAGATTGTGGCAAGCCCTCCATGAGATGGGAGTTCCAATTCACCTCATCTGTCTCCTCAGGAACCTTTATGAAGGGCAAGAGGCCACAGTCAGAACTGGGCATGGTCTTACTGATTGGTTTCCGATTGAGAAAGGGGTGAGGCAAGGCTGCATACTGTCGCCCTGCCTATTTAACCTATATGCAGAGTGCATCATGAGGAAGGCCGGTCTGGGCGAGTCTTCAGCTGGAGTGAAGATTGCTGGAAAACGTATCAACAACCTTAGATATGCGGATGATACCACTTTAATGGCAGAAAAAGAAGTGGAACTCAAGAGACTTCTGATGCGCGTACAAGAAGAGAGCGAGAAGTTTGGGCTTAAACTGAACACTAAAAAGACGAAGATCATGGCGTCTTGCCCTATCAAGTCCTGGAGCATCAATGGACAAGAAGTGGAAGCTGTGACAGATTTTCTGTTCTTGGGCGCCAAGATTACCTCGGAAGGAGACTGCAGCCATGAAATTAGGAGACGCCTGCTTCTGGGAAAAAGAGCAATGGTTAGCCTTGACCGCCTAGTAAAGAGCAGAGACATTAGTCTGCCAACCAAGATCCGTAAACCCGTGCTATGGTCTTTCCAGTTGTGATGTATGGATGCGAGAGTTGGACTGTGAAAAAGGCTGACCGCCGAAGAATTGACGCGTTTGAATTGTGGTGCTGGCGAAGACTCTTAAGAGTTCCTTGGACTGCCAGAAGATCAAATCAGTCGATATTGTCGACCATAAACCCTGACTGCTCATTGGAGGGTCAAATTCTAAAGTTAAAGCTCAGCTACTTTGGTCATCTGATGAGAAGAGAGGAGTCGCTGGAGAAAGATTTGATGTTGGGAAAGGTTGAGGGTCGCCGGAGAAGGGGTAGGCAGCGAACGCGATGGTTAGATGGCATTCTAGAGGCATTGCAGATGAAGCTATGTGATGTTAAGAAGATAGTGAGAGACCGGAAAGCGTGGCGTGACATGGTCCATAGGGTCACGAAGAGTCGGACACGACTGAACGCCTGAACTGAACTGAGTATGTAAATAAAGCCACCGCAAATAACAGGAGTCTGTATTTAACCTTCCTGTATATAAGCGGCTAATATGGCAGAGTAAATAGTGAGCGTCTGTGGAACCTATTTAAAGATGAACGTATTGACCCGGCGATAATAGAATGCTAAGATAATATGCGAAGATGCCAAAGTTCAAATTGCTTGGAAAGGAATTAGGCACAGTTGTTCTTTGTGATCGTTGATAATCATGACTTATTTCAGTAATATTATTAAGAAGTTACGAAAATAACCTAGGGTACTACAAGGTAACATACTCTGAGAAGATGCAAAATACAATTTGCTATCAAGGAAGCATAACGTGCTCTTCTTTTATTTTAATGACCGGATCGCCATGCGGCTTTCAAATGAAGCGTCTCACAACCCGGTTACAGAGCTTTATAAAGGAGATTCCAATATGTGTTGCAAGAACTTCCTTCACAGGCCTCATAGTCCTTACAGCGGATATAGATGATAAGAATATAAACGGCTCTAAAATTCATGGAAGATGTCGATGCTGCTAGTTGCAATGATTATTGTCGAGGCCACTGGGCTTGTCTCTTTGACAGAGCTCGAATTCTAAGTTACAAATATCAGAGTGTAGGATACCCACGACTGCAACTTCAGAAAGAGCGGAAGCTGTGGGTCCAAAAAGATTCTCCTTTCTTCATCTCTTGCCAACACTGCTTTTTTCCCCTGGTATTACATTTGAAGCGTTTAAGCAGCGAAAATGCCTTCACGAGAACGGAAGGAAATTTTTTTTGGCTGATTTGAAGACTACCTATTGCAGCTAGATTTCTGTACCGCGAGAGACAAGATTTGAGCGAAATTTAAAAGGCTGCATACGCGGTCTTCACAGTGAGACTTTAATCCGTCAGCCACTTTCTTTCAAGTATCAAGCACTCTTGTGAAAATAAGAATAGTCCTTATGGGTTTCACTATATTTTTAAAAATGTTGCAAGAGAGGGGATTTTTCCACACAACGGCTTTGCTATTTATTCACGTGGCAGTGCTGCTCACATCGTTTAAGGCCCATGTTGAGATTCCCTTTGCGCAGAGGTCTGCATCTTACCGAAGGACCGCTTGATTTGTTACACGCGCCGAGATTATATACGAGGGTAATCTCAAACGTTAGGTCTCCAAAGGGCTGCGACCGCAGGGAAATATTTGCGTGGCTGCTCGCCATACTGCTGTGTTCATTGTTCCCCGTCTTCCAAATCAGCGTAGTCGCCGGGGTGGCGCAGTGGTTACGGCGCTCGACTACTGTTCCCAAGGACGCGGGATCGAATCCCGGCCTCGGCGGCCGCTTTTCGATGGAGGCGAAAAGCAAGGCGCCCGTGTGCTGTGCGATATCGGTGCACGTTAAAGAACTCCAGGTGGTTCAAATTTCCGGAGTCCTCCACTACGGCATCTCTCATAGCGTAAGTCGCTTTGGGACGTTAAACCCCATAAAAACCAAACCAAACAAGCCATGACTCAGCGGGAAAGGACCATCAGTCCTGGCATGGCAGCCATTTGAAATTTAGCTCCCGTTTGTCGCTACCGCCAAATGCGAAGTTCGCGCAGTTATTCGATTTTTGAATGCAAAAGGGGTTCAATCATAGAAATTCATTCCCAGTTAACGGAAGTGTATGGAGAGTCATGCATGGATGTTAAAAACGTCCGCGAGTGGTATAGGGTGTTCTCAGCTGGTCGCACTGGAATTCACGACGAAGAAAGATGCGGGAGACCGTCAATCTCTCATGAGCCAGTCACGAAGGTCGATGAAATGGCGCGGTGAGATCGGAGGGTCACACTCGACGAATTCTGCATATTGGTTCCTGGCGTTTCTAGAAGCACTACACTCATAGGCTATTGACAGCAAAGTTGAAATATTGGAAGGCGTGCGCAAGATCGGTTACACGAATGCTCTCAGACAACCAACAACGGCAGTGCGTTGACTCCTCCCGCGAATTTCTTCCCTGTTATGGAGATTGAAAGAACACCTTTTTAGGTTCCATTGTTACTGGTGATCAAACCTGGGCGTTCCGCTTCACACCTGAGACCGAGAATAACGTGAGTGGCGGCATTCCTCTTGCCCTAAGCCACGAAAATTCAAGCGAACACAGTCTGCCGTCAGTCATGGCAACTGTATTTTGAGTTGCATGGCGGCAAACTTGTATGACATGGGCATACAAGAAGTGCTCCAGCGCTTGCGAAAATGCACAGACTGCAATGGTGATTATGTGGAAAAGTAGAAAAATGGTCTGCCTTTTATGTGGTTTGCAAATTGCCTAAAATAAACATTACTTTCGATTTATAAAAGAACTGGAAACCTTAATTTTGGGATGACTCTCGTGTATTAACGAGCAGTGAATGAGGAAACGTCACACCTTTCAAAAAGTAATCTGTTTTCAGGGATAAATGTTTCATGGACTGTTCAGCTGCGCCTCAAAAATATGATGCGACAGCGTTATTGGCTCCAGTCTGTGCTTCCCTTCAAGAATCCTCGTACGTGCATTTTGCAACTCGCTGATACACCAATCGCTCAGTTTGTGTCTCTGCTAGTTCACGCATATTTACTAGCATACAGTCTAGAAGGGTCTATGAAAAGTTATTTGCTAAAACTGGAAAACGGGCACGAGTAATAGGTATCCTATCAGCCCGCTCCTCAATGCAAAAATTTCTTAAGCTAGAGTCACTAACATCGAAAAAATTGGTGATCGAAAATGACACTCCCCCTCTCCCCCCTCAGCCCAAGGCACGCCGGCGCGGAAGAAAAAAAAACAACGAAACAAGCCGCGACGGGGCCTCACCACGGAAGCCCCATTGACGTCACTTGGGAGGTTTGCGCATGGGCGATAACGTGTCATCCTAGTCAGTAGCGAGGGGTCACCGGGAGAATTTAAAAAAATTTGTAAATTATTGGTTCCCCACAAAGCTTTTAAAACGGGCTCGAATACCCTCAAAGACAAAGTCGATAGATTTCTTTCTCTGGAATATTGGAGAAAGTACCGTTTTATGAGCTCTTTAACTTATCACGTCCTATGGAAGAGCCACTGACATGGCTCCAATGTTCCATTATAACAAAGCCATACGCAGCTGCTTACCTGGCTACTACTAGTGCGTGTATGAATGGAAATTCAAGTGTCTCAGGGGATCGACTCTTATTGTATATATTTATCTCAATGCAGCTACTGCCGCTGTCCGCTCCTGCCAACTCAGCCATGCCAAGTGTCCTCAATATGCCGTACCAGTCAGAGTGCCCGGCCATTTCGCATGCCAACAATCACCTGCCGAAGGCATGCTAATTACAAAACTTGAGATTACGCAACCTCACCGAATCAAGGAACGCCGAAAATATTAAGATGCTTGCATAAGTAATGACTTTACGTATGCATACTGTTAGAACAAAGATGAAGGAAAGTACACTGTTTTCAAGTAAGAATGCGAGGCAAATGGAAAATGTCTGTTCATTTGTTCAAAAGGTTTCAAGCAGTGTCCTGTCATAGTTTTCGCTCTGTTTTACGTACATCTGCCCAAATCTGACTGGCTTGTGCGATGTTCGCTTTTACTGTGCTCCTGCGCCTTAGGGTGGATTAAACATATCCGACAGTCAAGGTCAAGCGAGGGCTTGGTAAGCCTCCTTTGCTTATACTTTGTAACGCTCAGAATCACAGAAAATGCGGCCATCACGCACGCCAGTTAAAACGTCGGGCTGTACTTTTAAGCAACGCTTTTAAGAACGCTAGGCAACCATGGAAATACCTCCCGTTTGCTGGTTTCCGTTCAGGAGCCTAGGTTAAATACATTAAATTTGCAACTGGCTCTACCAGCATTGTTTTATTTTTGTCTCTTTTATCCTGAGCATGCTCAATTGCACATAACCGTAATGATCCTTATTATATGAAAGACCACCCGACATAAACCCAAACCCCAGTTATATTTAAAGAAGTTCCTCATACGTACCTTTCTGGCTTATGTGCAGTGTATGGAGCTCCGCATTGAAGGGGCCTGGAAAGATGGATTTCAATCTCCCCCTCCCTTCCCAAAGGCTAAGCTGGCGAGATGGCCGCGCCTGCCTATTCGACCATGTGACTTGGCCTTTAAAATCATCACTCGATGACCAGTTAATGCAAGGTTATATAACCTCCCATCTGCCAGAGCTACATCCCCATGATTTCTTGCTCATATATCTCCAACGGCGTATTTTCTAGAAAACTAGGCATTTCCGCTATCGCGTTAATATCATTTATTAACACTTTTCTACAAAATCGCACAGTGTACTGTGACAACATGAATATACTGCTCATAAACTAAGAATTCTTGGAAATCTTTCCAGTATGAACATATGCAGATCTTGATTCTGCCTCTAGATTTAGGAATGCAGCACGGGTGTAATATCAAGGCGGGTATTTGACGAATTGTCTCTGTGTTGCATTCCCCGTATTGAATTGGTGCTGTGGCATACTGTCCAACTTCAGTCACAATCCAGCAGGAATTTGTGAAGCACTTTTGTCACCGGAGCAGACGCAGATGTAGCCTCCGAGTTCGTAGCTAGGCTGCGCCTCCATGCTGTGGCCCACATACACGCATTGGCATCCGTTCTGGCGCTCTAGCGCCCTGTACGGGCCATGCGCGCCCTCATTGTCGTCATTCCTTCCCAGTATCACTGCATAGATGACAAAAATTCAATTGCGAATCAACGTTTTCACTAATTAGCGTATGTGGTATGACGATGAAAGCGAACTTCATGCTTAGTCGACACAAATGACAACCCAAACATAGGAAACAACAAGCGCTTTTTCACATTGAGTAAACAATGCTGCTGAATCGCTATTGCTATTCAGCAGTAGCTATTCAGCTATTGCTATTGCGTTTTGTTGTTGGTGCTTTGTGCGTCTTATGACTTTTACAGTGACTAGTGCTTCTGCATTTTTTTCTTTTCTTTTTTTTACGAATGGTATCTGCCGTATATGTCCGGCATTCATGCTACAAAGTACCTTGTATCCTATGTATATTTTTCGCCTTTAGTTTTGCCTTGTAGAATAGTCTCTTTTTACCTAATGTTTTTTATCTCATGTTGTATTAATTAGTTTCTTTTGCACATTTTTGCTGTTATTTGCCCCCCTTACTCAATGCCCTTCTGGGCCCTGTCAGGTATTATGAATAAATAGATAAATAAATAAGTTTGTGACAAAAATCGAAAGTAATTGTGTAAACTCGTGTAGCTTAGGTCCCAATAGCAATCACGCGGACCGATCAATTTTTGGCTTTTATATCTATAAACGAGCAATCGGTACAGTTGCGCTTCCACTGCTACGGCATGACCAATACCCTTCAACTGACGTTCGCAAAAAAGGTATACTGATTTCCGGAGCTAGTCTATAGGACAGATATCCAGCAGTTTTTCACACTTCTTTTGCAGGTTCGTTCAATACAAGCTTGATAAAAGGTCTTCACTTTTCAGTATTCGCATAGTAGAACTGCATGCCTCAGTATCGCAGTACGCTGTAAGCAAAATCACTCGTTTTGCGATGTGGCGCTAAAAGCTATACATCCAATCATGAAGATTAGTAGTGTCTGGCCGGTGCAGCATTTGGTTCATTAAATGTACAATAGCACAGTATACAGCCATTAGGGCCCCTGGTAACTAAACCAAGGCCAATCCCTTGTTCCAAAGCCGAAACTTTAATGTCTGCGGTTAGACGACCAGCTGGCGTGGGTAGTTGATTTAGAATGCTAAAGGTTTCGTATACTTTTTAGGTCTCAGTTCAATCGTTGTATAGTTAAATCTGAAAATTTCGAAACCATCTGACTTAGTTGAAATCATTCGATTGCGAACGCTTGAGATACACGAAATCAAGAGCTTTTCATGCATTCCAATAAGAGTATGTGAAGTACCCCTGATACTGGCCTATAGGACTAATTTGACAGCTCAGGACTGTAAGCAGTGTTAAATAGTCTCCCTATTGCAACAACAATATGCATCCTCAAGCACTTTCGCTCAGGACGAGGATAGTTACCTTAAATCAAGGTCGCTAGGTATAAAGTGGTGGGTAAGCTCATACTTATCGACATACTTAACGAAAAACGATGCAAATCTTAGGCAACGTTCCGGTATTTGCTTAAAGCAAAAAAAAAAAGGCTCACCCGAATGAAATATCTAAGCGCTATAAGATATCGCACCACACAGTGACTCTTCCTTCTGACACAGCATTTCTCCTGAATAATAGTGGCGGTTCAAGCACGATGAATCGTAGCTAAAAATCAACTTTATTGTCTTTCCAACAGGGCTGCTGAACCTATACGCATTCTCCTTTCAGCACCCCGCTAAATGCTCCATAGCAGCGTTTAGTGCGACGTTCATTTAGGTAATCTTGCACAAATTACTTAAAAAATATTTTCTAGGAATATAACGGAGATGTACACTCACCAAAGGCGGCCACTGCGACACAGCAGACAAGGAAGGCGACGACTAATCCACCGATGATGTAGTACTTTCTCTTAGCCCTCGGATGCTCGTTCTGTGATGCTTCCCTGGGGTAAGTGTAATGTGCGCGAGTGTTATCAGCTAGGTTTTGACTGGTGTAACCAATTACGAGATATGATCTTTAAATGGTTATGCTGACCCATTTTTATACGCACACTGAAGAGATACAGCGCACAGAGGACAAACCGCGAGGCACAGTTCAGCGAAGAGTTAAAACAGGACGTTTATTTATTAAACGCAGGTGCGGGACGGACAAGAACAAGAATGATTGTGACCGCATGCTGGGTTCGTGAACCAGCGAGAAAATAAGAAAAGATCAACGAATACAGAGAGGTAAAATCGCGGGCGGAAGATTACACTTTTTTCAGGTATATTTTAAAGCCTTTAAAGGGATACTGCAGCCCTTTTGCAAAAATCGGGTTTTCAGCAGAAACCCACAGTTCTTCGTGCTGCGCACTCGAATATCAAATTGAAATTATGCAGAAAAAAGCAGAAATGTCCTTTTTTGGCAGAAATACGCTGCCCGCGTGATAGAGCTCACCGCGGGTCGCGCCGCCGCCTGTGCTTGGCCAAGACGTCGCGTGACGACAGTGTGAGGACCGGGGAAGCTGCCGAGCTCCATCGCTGCGCTGTGTGCTGATAGCAGCTCTGTGCGGATTTTTGAATGTCATTATGGCTCGCCATTTCCCTTCGAATGGCCATCGTGATCGGTTTTACATGCAATCTTGCTTTGGTTAGAGTAAGGCATTTTGAAAAGTAGAGTGTGTCACTAGCAGAAACTACATATAGCCCTCAGCGAAACCTCGGCGCGCATATTCCTGGGAAGCAATGACCGCGAACAACGCACTAGCCGACTACCTCCGTCTCAAGACAGGACTTCAAACAAGACAGGACTATGTAAAATGACGAGACAGGAATGGGTGCAACATCACAAGGCCATTTATAAACAACTTCAATCATTGCTTGCTTAGATGCATCGAAGTAAACCTCTTCGTGCGCTCCATACCTAAATGCGCCCATACTCAGATGAGCGATACACGATTTATCTGATAACGCTCCCGTACTGGTTCCACGAACTTATCAGGCACGGATACCGTGCTGCAAAGGTTCTCGCAAAGCCATCACAACCTAGCTGCGATGCAACCGTTGGGTCTTCTTAATCATCTGCTGGTTCGCAAAGATCATCAGTGCGTGCTGCTGATGAGTTGTCCGATGTTTAGCACAGAAGCCCTTGCGCGGAACTTCGCGCAAAAAATAAGACAGAAACGAGACGCGCGAATACAACAACGCACCAATGCTGTCTGCCTGTCCAATAGCGATGTTTCACTCCATGAACAGATCGCGATCAACACTAAACGCAACGGTTCGCATACAAATGACACCTGAATAATCAGAAGGTAATGGAACTACGAAGCACAAGCCTTACTTCCCTTTTCTTCCTTTTGTAAACGCGGTTCTAGGAAATGGTGACTGGCACGACTGTTTTGTGCGAGAAAATAGAAGGAGCCGCTACATGGTTCAGCCATGCCTTTTTGACAAAGCCCTATAGAAATCGCATTAGGAACAAGCTGTATGCCGTAACAGTCACGAAAATGCTCTGAAGAGAATGTTTTATTTGGTCGGCTTGAATTTATTTCTCTTCTCAGCAGCGTCACTTTGTGTCGCGTGCTTTTGACCCGAAGGCAGACATCGTCGCGTCTACAGCTGTTTGTGCATCCCAACACATTCAAAACTGTGTTGTATCAGGTGCACAACATTAATTTGGCGTATTTTATACGTCCGCAACGCACGCAAGACGAAGACCAACGCGCGCCGAAAGCTTCCTCCTTTAGCTCTGAATGCCTCCGGCTCCTCAAAGTGGCGTGACGACAGACGGAGAAGCGAGGTTTCTCTCTCCGATTTCCTCCTCTGTAGCAGTCGCGCGGGGCGCGGGAGATTTGAATTGCGCGCGTTCAGTTGGCGACTGCGCAGGTGTTTTATGCATAATCGAAAACATAACTTCACAGACATGACCAACAGATAATCTACTTCAAAAATCTAGAGTATTGGCCCCTTTGAAAACCGCTGCAGTGCTCCTTTAAAATAAGGAAGGCAACCTCTCAAATCGTCGACTACGAGGAAGGTGGAAGCAAGCTGAATGGAGCGATAATGAAAACAGACGCAAGTGGGAAAAACTTGCTCAATTTTCTTTTGTTGCAACCCATATTAGAAACTAAGGAAATGCAGTGCAATAAGGGAGAAAATGTGGGAAAGCTGCCGCCGAGGCCGGGATTCGATCCCGCGTCCTTGGGAACGCGAGATCGAATCCCGGCCTCAGCGGCAGCTTTTCGATGGAGGCGAAAAGCAAGACGCCCGTGTACAGTGCGATGTCAGTGCCCGTTAAAGAACCCCAGGTGGTCGAAATTTCTGGACTCCTCCACTACGGCGTCTCTCATAGCCTGAGTTGCTTTGGGACGTTAAACCCCACAAACCAAACCAAACAGTGAATTTCACGATATCGTTGAATTCACTTTTTCTCATTGAGTGTTCCTACCAATTTCGCCTTCAGCGAGACTTCACAAGTGATGTTTGTGGTGCCATTTTGTATATGTATTCAATTCAGACGGCGTAGCTCATGAGTATGTGCGATTGGTCCCCAGAGCTCGCTTAGGGGCCACCAGTTAGGTCATTCATTTGAAAGTTGTTTGCTCAATATAGCCTCAAGGAAACCGAGCGCAGCTAAGTGCTGTCAATAACAGTATATGTGATAGTCTAAAGAGAATGATAGCACACTGGTGAGTATACTCTACTCTCCATACCTGCATCCTAACTGCAGGCCGCTTCAAAAGTTTGGTAAGACACTTAGGCTCCTTAAGCCCCGCCTTTAAAGGTATGACGCAACAGTGTTACCTACTACCGTTTTCCATCTCCTATTGATAATTCTCGATCGCATCCAATCACTTTGCTACTAACTTGATGAGAAGTTTTTTTTATTTTCGCCTCTATTTTCTTACATATATTCAGTAGCATGCGGTCGCAATCTACCCCATTCAGTGAAAGACCACCAGACAGACATAAGTCTCTGCATCAGTAAACAAGCTGCACGAACATGTCTTTATGGCTGAGGAACAATGTGTGTGATTTAGGATCGAAAAGCAGTGTAAGGAGGAATCCGACTTCATCTTTCCATCTTACTCACGAAACCGGAGCAGTCAGCACCTCACAATTCAGCCATGTCATGTTCTCTCTTGACGTCACGTCATTCGATGACCCCTCTGTGCATTGCCTTGACAGCGACCAACTACCATCTGCCATATACCCATGCCCCTGAATTTTCGCTCATATCACTGCCAGCGGATTCTCTGGAGAACAAACGTTATCACGTTAAAATATGCATCGCAATCGAACAACCTTTGCCTGGTAAGTTGAGATCCCATAATAGGTGGCTGAAACTTTCTCTGTTGAATGCGTGCGCCTGGATAGAATTTTGCTTCGAAAAGTGAGGGCAGAAACCCACAAGGAAAAGATGCATTGCAGAGCAGACATTTGCGCTGTTGCTACAACTCTGTGCTCCTATGCTGCCGAGCGTTATTATGAGTTGTCAAAGGACTCATAAGCGGAAACAATTTGTATACCCTAATACGTACCCCAAGTACGTAAAGTGCTACATATATCGAAAGAGACAGCGTTAGGCTTATGTTCGGCGCAAACACGGTGCCGGCGTTGTGAGCGACAAAGTGCGAGCGTGCCTCTAGAACTCGATAAGTAGTAGGTGAGCTTTGCATCACAAACGGATAAGCGGGCTGTGTGACGTTAAACATCAAACGACACTGCCAAGTTGTGCAGGCGCTCCCTCCCCCCCCCCCCCCAAAGCTGCATGAGGCCATGTTAGCAATTTCGGTTTCGGTTTTGATATTCGAATCTCTCTAAAATTAGTTGCTCATAGAATTTCAAAACACGGCTTGTTGCATCGAAGGTAGAACATACCTAATAATGTGATGTAATTTTTCATTCAAAACGATCAAATATCAGTGTGATCCTTTAATTGTAGAGGCGTATTACAAAGAGTGCGAAGCACCGTACTTACTCTTCTTCAGCCATCTGAAGAAAATACGATTGATATACCGTTAACAAACAAAGCGCAATTCAATATTAAATATTAAGCGTAATCCAGAACAGACAATGTATCCCTTAAGGAAAAAATATATATTGCAGATTAGGCTTGTATGTTTGAAGACATGAATAAAAGCGCTTTTTATTACATAAAGCGGAATACTATCGCTTAACATACACATTGTTTTGGCACATCCGTTGCAACGGCCGCATTTGTTCCGTAACATTGTTACATTACTGTGCTGCAGGATAAAGTTAAAGAAAGATTTCTCCGCAATACTCGGAGCTGCATTTCAACCGCGCCGACAAACGCAACACGGAAAACAAATTACAGTAAATTAAGTGCACTTCTCTGCCTTACTTTGGACACAAGGTGAACTGGAAGGAGCCTTTGCTCTTGAACTTTGTTTTCTTCTCCTTTCTACGCAAGCATGTATATTGGCAAGACAGGTTTTATTAAAGCTAATACGATATGTTATTTTACTCAGTGTACTTCACAAATCGATATGTTTTCACAGTTCTCCGCAAAAAAAAATACACAAAAACATTATTGAATGAATGCACACTTTGAATGAATAAGATACTAAAGCAGTGTTGTGTCGGTTAGAGATCGGTGTGTTTCATATAAAACGCTCATGGGCAGCGAGGCACCAAGGTATCATGGAATAAATGTTTTAATCTGGCAACATGAAGCACCTCATTCTGTAGAAGATCTGGCGTAGACGTTGCCGTCCTTCTGACGGCAAAAATTGCGTCATGCATCTGGATGCTGACAGCTGGCAAGTGACAGGGACGGTCGCTGACTGTTGGGCCGGTTCCTGCGAGATCACGCGATCTTATGACATGATGGAGTTAGAAGAAGCTCCAAATTCGAGGGACTTCTTTTATGTGGGCAATGAGGCAGGAATTGAGCAGGGAATTCTTGAATCCCAAGTAAGATATATACGCAGCCTCATTTTTACGCCTTCTTCAAAACGGGACTTTTCATCCATGCTGATTTGTCTTTCACATATTGTGGCAGCGTACAACTGTGTGCTAATTAGGATATGTATGCATTAAAAGGGGCCCGAATTAAGGAATTAGCGACGAGGCGAACCTGGATCCGCAAGCCAGCAGGTTAACGGCGACAATAATGTTGTGGCGTCATAGCCTTAAGGGCAGGCTGAAGCGTCCGCCAAGTCTCTCTAATTACTGTATGAACCGGATTCTGTTCTCTATCATCAAAGCGAAGCTAGTAAGAGTATACGTATTGCTCTCCAGTAGAGGACAGTGGCTCCGAGTACCCTGAACATAGAGACGGGTGCGCTGGTGTTTCTAAATTATTATGTAAAGCCACTAAGTCAATAATAAAAAGAAAAAATGGATGACAACAAGGGTTCAAGGAAAGGAAACGTCAAGCAAACTCAGGCTACAGAACGAGCAACTCGTTTGGTCAAAGGTAACAAGCAAATGTGATACCTCTAGGGAAAGCCTTGACCAAACAACTGCAGTTAAGAATAAAAGGTTTACAGGGGTTCTTGGTTATTAGAAAGCGACTGACTGATCATACGGAGCTCTTATGGTCCAAATCATGCTGGTTCCGTGAAGGCGACACCCGCGAAGATCTAAAGTATGGTGGGATAGTATTAGTCAACACTAAATTCTCGGGACACCTATTTACATGATAACATTCTGATAGAATTAGACGCTGCTGGATTTTTTTCAATGAGGTGTGTGTCATGCTTCCATCATTTTGCGCCGACTCATGAGTGACTATACGAACGCAAGCAGGGTTGCCTAAATGATGGCTAATATTTTCGAAAAGTGTCTAGAATTGTCTTAGGGCGCTGATTATTTGATCCGCATCTTCGTCAGTGCGTTACCACTAATGCTCTTATTCCGACGACAGGCCATCGCTTGTCTGTCTCAAGCCAGCTAAACAGCCGCAAAAACTAATATAAACATTCCCGAACATCACCTAGTTACACACCGACTGTGGCTCGCATAATTAAGCTTCGCTGCCCACTACACGAGCGGGCTATTCTTAGCAGCAAACGATTATTCCATGTTGTCCATTACACTACCTCCCACTGGTCATGTCCTCTCCACAAACTTCCAAACTCCCAATGAATCCAGAGGACGGTGCTATCCCAGTGTCTTCATAAGGTGTGTTAAGCGGCTCCAGAATGTCATTGCGCGATACCACTAAGGTCCCCGGTCGCCAATTTCACCAATCTCTCCTTGAAGCCTAGATTTTGAAACTCCAGCCACAAACAATAAGCGAAATTAAGTACGAAGTGCGAGCTCACATACTTGGTATGTGGCAAATGTAGCAAAATTAGAAGCTGTTTTTATTATTATGAATAGAAATTCTCTCGAGTCTACATGATCAATCGGGAATTCATGCGAGTCGTTTGTTTTCACACCAAATTAAAAGTCTCATTGCGCTAGAAGAAAGAGTATCATGATAAATTTTCGGTCCTATTCTATTGGTGATGTATATTGCGATGATACTGTGCGCATAAATGCCAGCAGGTTTGTAAAAAATGAATCTGCGTATTGAAGGATTTAACCGTTACGTTTTTGCACGCGTACTGTGATACTTACAGAGATACAATCCATTCGAGACCCAATCTGTTTACCCCAGAAACAACTATGTCCTCAACTAAAAAACCTAGATCTTGAAAATTACGCAACAATGGCATAACCAAAAGCAGTCACGAGCCTCTCAATCAGCTCCTGTCTCTCATATAGATGGACAGGTCCACTGGTCAGAATAGGCCAAGAACAACGGGCCTAGCCGGTTGGTATGTGTGGTTTTTGTGCTGTTATCGTTCCCTAATTTCAAGTCTGGTTCCCTTTATCTACCTTTAGCTAATATAATAGCGCAAGAGAAAGCGGTTCTGTTCATCCGATCACCTCACCGAATGACAACCGCAACGTCAGATTGAGTCGTATGGAGTAGAGACTCAGTCCACGCTAACTTGTAAGAGAGCATGGACGTGTAGAGCGCCGTGAAAGGTTTATTTCCATGCAAAGTTGATGATAAGAAAGGAAAGGCTGTTTCAGTCCAGAATGATAAAATTTTAAAGTGTAGGCTCCTTTATGAAGCTTTATAACCCGCCGAGTACCAGTCATGAGTATAGGCTTGTTCTCGTTTGGAAAAATCGGCGGTTAAACCACCAGTACAGTTAGTTGAGCCCAACAGCTGTCGAAGCGGTACCATATATCTCGTCCGACATTTAATACTTACCTGGATCATGGTAAAAATCTCGCGTTGGCGAGACTTATCCGTGAGATTCCGCGGGATATTTGCGGAGTTCAGTCTAACCTTAAAGGAAAAGAACATTCTCCACCGGGTATCCAACTCGTACCCACTCGATCAAGAACCGAGCGCATTAACCGGCTACTCAACGCCGGGAACATGAGAAATATCTCCGTTCTCTTTGTCTAGCATTCCAGCTGTCTCCATGGCAACATAAGGGAATGATGACGACCCCTTCACCCCGGTCTTCAGGAGGGAGTCTGGCGCAAGGCATCTGCCGCCAGCTATGGAAAGCGAACGCTTCAATATGCGCGCCATTACCGCTGAGTGGAGGTACTCTCCTCGAATCCCGCTCGCGAGAATCTGCTGTCCTGCACTGTGTGCAGGACAGCAGCGGGGTTCTGTTAAACACTGCTGTATTCTAGCCCCAAAGGTTTTCACCTTACTCCTCTCAAGGGAAGTTCCTCCAGAATGTTTTAACAACAGATTTCTTTCCTGCGAAACATGGGCTTAAGAGTTTTGAGGGTGAAACAGGTATACATTCCCCGTCAAGCACTGCCTTAGTGAAATTTCTTTTTTTTTTCTTTTCTAAATTATTTCACTCCACAAGAGCTGAGTAGAAGGCCGTGGAGTATGGTATATTTTCGAAACCTGATGCTTTCCAGGAGGCACCAGGGATCGAAGCCAGCACTTCCCAAACGCGTAGTGGATGCTTTAGCGCAAGGCTACCGTTCGTAGCGCTCCAACCATGTGTGTGCCTGTTTGTAACTTGGAGCCGACAAGCTATTTCTGGTTTGATTAACCTTGTGTACGTCACTATTCAGGCTCATTTGAACAGCAACTAAATCTGTTGAGGGTAGCTCTTCCCCCATTCGTTTACCAATAGTCTTCTGGCGTTGTTGCCAGCCTAAATATTTGTAGATTAACGAAATACCAAGGCTAGCATTTATTATTTACACACCTCTGAGAATGAAATACGCTAAACCAGTTTCTTAATAGTGTCTCTGAAAAAAAAAGAACGTTTTTTATCTTTCAGAGACCCCTCAGCCCTTCAGGCAACGTAGTAAACTTATAGAATCTCGCTGCACGTTTTCCGACTGCACGCAATCTTCGGTACACTAACATTATTTTGATATGGGACAATTGCGGTCATTTTGTATAGGATAATCGATGGTCGCTTATGGTAACAAACGGCATTCCAAGGGAAGGAAAGCGTAGCAGGGCGGGGCGGCAGAAAGTTAAATGGGCGGATGAGGTTAAGAAGTTCGCAGGGGTCCAGTGGATGCAGCTAGCACAGAACCGGCGTAATTGGAGAAACATGGGAGAGGCCTTCGCCCTGCAGTGGGTATAGTCAGGCTGCTGATGATGATGATGTATAGAATTAGCGATACTCTTCCATGGGAAGCAAAGAATGAGCACTCTTGTAAAGCGTTTTCTTCTCGGCATTATGTTTACTCCAATCCCTGTAGCGAGTTATTCAGAAACGGCGACCTCACTCGCCGGTCTGAATTTAGTTATTTACGCACCGCTCCACATGCGGCATGGCTGGGGGGGGGCTAGAGTTGCTCCTAAGACCACTGCATGGTTGCGTCATCATTTGACAGACAGCGGAGCGACACTAATCTTGTTTTTGTTACCATCCGATGGCGTGTACTAAAAAACACATTTGCTCTTAATGTTCAATTTTCGTTAAAGACTAATATTTATGGCAACATACACTCGGAGCAGGGCAATATAGCATAATGGAAATAAAAGTCTCATAACCCACCACAAACGGGCCAAATGAGGTAGTGCAGAGTAGGGCATAACCCCGGGTCGACGCTTGGTCAGCGTCACGACGCTTTAACCCGTCGTTTGCCGGCTCCTTAATAAAGTTATACAAACATACATACATTGTTGAAGACAATAGATATTTGTGAGATTTTCATGCAGTCGGGACAGGCAAAGAAGGCCACCGTGTTGAGGAATCTTCGACTGGGGTGTCAGATGATATCAATCGCACACTGTTGATCCCATGTGAACTTTATGTCTAGTGCAGCCTTTGTGTTTTTATTCCAGCCAGAGGCAGCGAAATGTTGACCTCCGTTGAGTCACAGTCGTACAATTAGTACAATCCCTGATGTTCTCCATCCGCGACGGGCAGGCCACTACTGGCGTGCGTTTCGGCCGTGAAGCTTCTGAGAGCGTTGAATTAACCGCTTCGGCTTGGCTGTAAACCAAAAACTTAGGCATTTTAGTGAAGGGAAACTCTCAGACAGTAAAGAACATTATTAGGAAGAGCCGGAGCTGAAACGACTAACATCGCAGAGAACATGAGCGCGCCAGAACCGCGTTTAAAGTTGGTTGCGTTAACGGCATTGTTTGCAGAAAAGGCTGTATTCTGCAGAAATTCTGGCGCAGGAGTTGTGTAGCCTTTGTGAACGAAAAACCACGAGCTTGTCCCCGGCAAATGACATTCCGCAGGTGGCATGACAGATTGTGCTGTGTCGAGATACTTGCCAAGTTGCCAAAAGCTGCCAGCTAGTGCAGCTGGCGTTGATTGGGAATTGTATCAGTACTTTTGGAGGATCCCTTGAAAACACGCTACCCCTATAGGTCACGCAGCACGTTGAAATGGTTTGAATAAGGCGTACATCATATCTATGTCGGGTGGCCTTGCTAATTAGTATGGTAAATATTATAGGCAGAAATAAAATCATAAATGATTAAGCATGCAGCAAGGTACATGAAACCAAACGAACATATGCCAGGGAAGCAGCAGATGGACGGAAGCCGTTATCACTCTCGCGTAATACCCTGAGGGCGAGTGCTTTTTGCTTTGTCCATATTTTCGTGTTCAGAATTCAAACGACTCATTCCCCACAGTCAACAAAGAAATATTACATTATGAAATTGTATTCTCATCATTATGGTACCCGTCTAGCTAACTGAAACGTACGCTTTCCTAAATATTGTAACACCCACAGTAACATTGCTCCGAAGAAAGCTTAAAGCACACGCATAGCACTAATTTTACCATTCTTTGCAATTATTAGTTTCAGCTTCGAGTCTATCGACCATATTGTGTTGAAAACCAAGGTAGCCTTTACTTACGTCAAGCGGGGAATATGGTGATGATGTAGTTACAGGACAAGTCAAAGTTGCTGCCCCCTTTCAGCATGCACGTTCGACAGAATGATTATCGAGCAACTAGAACAACTACGTAGTGCCCTCTATCATGTATGCATCTAGGCCACAGTACCCAGCATTTTATAGTGTATGTAGCATGCGAAATGCTCTAGGAATATCTGCTCGCCTTATCGACACCCGACCCGACTTGCACTGCTGCACTCGTGCTCGGCAGCACAAAAAGATTTCCGTGACATCACTTGAAAGCATCGTATGCCCACTCGAATATGTAAAATGCTTCGCTGGCACGTTATTTGTACTGCCATCCTCATTTGTTGTTGAAAGGAAAGCTGGTCTTCTTGGGTTAAAAAAAGTACATTAGTCCCTCATTTTTACCTCTTCTTTCTATTGACATAATTCTATTCACTTATTTAAAGCATTGCGCAGAATTTTGATGCGCGAAATTTGTGGCTCGGACGCAAACTCTTATGATAATCCTTGTCGTAAAACAAATAATTAACTAAATGCATACCTACCTTTTGTTCACAGCAGTTAACATGGTAACAGTTAACAGTAAACAGTAAACAGTTTATTCACCGCAGTTAACCGTTAACAGTTGCAGTTTATTCACAGCAGTTAACCTGTATAATGAAAAATTAGAGGTAGTGGATTACATGACAATTCAATTTGAAAAAAAAAAACAGATAGTAAGACACTTTTGTCTGCTGTTATGCGTGTCTGAAGTCTCAGTGCAATCCGTCGGATTACGCTTACGAGAGCGATGCACTTGGCAGGAAGCAGCAATAATGCTGGAACAATGCAAGCCTGGTCAGCATTGTGTGTCCGCTTCTGTCTTCGTTCTCATCATTTGCGCTGCTTCGTTCAACATGAGCAACCAACTAGCCTGCAACTAGACGCTTGAACTAGTCTCGCTCCGCCGGCCATTTTCAATGTGTATTCAGTGATGCCCACTTCACCGTTGTGCTTACTGTCGTCGCCGTTTGTTGAGCACGCGGTCCTTCTTCATCAGTATCAATGCGCTCATATAAGATATCTCACTGTTCGGTGGTTTTCAATGTGAAATTGGTCACGGTGCTCCGATCAGAAGGTCCTTGACAGATTATTGCGGAATACTAACTCGCTTACATAAGACGTGGCTTTGTGACTAGTTACTTCGATCCCGCAGCGGCCATGTGTCGACTACGAGAATACGGGCTGACGGCGGACCGTACTGTTTAGTTCCTGTGACAATAGCACCAGAGGTACTTGAGGAAGCATGAACCTCCACCACAGTCTTGCACTGTGAGTGGGCAGTTACCTCCTTCTCCTTCTCACAAGGAGGTCGGCAGCGTAATAGACATTTTTCCAACATCGGCATTCAACCTGAGAGTACAATGCCCGATCTTCTGTCACTTGTGAGATGGATTTCAAACAACTTTCCACATGAAGAAAAGCAGAGCTGCATATCTTCATTATTGCGTCAACGTTCTGGGCGAATGCAGGCCTGGTCAACGCTGAGCGCGTCCTCTCAGTCTTCGTACGTCGCGGTGTTTCATTCGACATGAGTAACCAACGCTATAGAATATAAGCCTCAATGCTCGCAAGCTCCTCCATTTTTTATCGGTGCACGTGTAGATTTGTGAGATATTTAAAAATGTGCATCCACTCCCTGCTCTGTCTGCACAGTGATACGTCGGTTTCGCTCGAGATAAACGAAAACGCTAGACAAGAATTAAGGACTATAAGCATCCCGCGTCTCTGCACATTATTCGCAAGCGAGTACATACAAGTAACAGCTGAGTGAATCAGAGAGCAACTTCATGCCGAGTGCACTCGTGCAAAAAGAGGGATTGGGCAGTTTTTATAGCAATACACTGCTCTAGACAAAGGCGCGTTTTTAAATTTGTACGAAATGGGGTTTTCACCAAATGCCACTTACTCTCAGTGTTCAATAGAAATATGCATGCTAACGGCTGTCGATAAAAAGTTAGTACATGCATTTAGTTAATTAAATGTATATCGGCTTGTAGGGAATGCAATCGCAGTATTTGTCACCCATTGAGACACCTGATCCCTGCTCTAAGGTAAGACAGAAAATGTGGGGACGAAAGAAGAGAGAGAAGGAAAGGAGATCGGTAGAGCAGTACTCTGGAACAATTTCGACCACCTGGGATCTTTAATGTGTTTTAGCATCGAACAGCAGACAGATGTATTTGAGTTCCGCCCCAACTGAAACATGGTCAACGCAATCGGGTTCCAACCCGGGTACTCGGGATCAGTCGCCAACCCTCTTTACTGGCTCACTCACCGTGGCGGATAATCCTCACACTCTGCATCAGCCTGGCCTGCAGATCCCGAGTACAAAAACAACTTTTCTGAAGCGATCTTTTCATCATTTTAAAGAATATTTTAATCATTTTAAAGATCTTTTCAAAGAACATGTTCAGTCGAGGAAAGAATAAAATGGACCGCTCTTTCGGATTGAACGTCTTCTGTTTCTTCGTCTAATGGAAATGAATACCTTGCTGTCTTCACATGCAAAGAAAAAAGTAACTATTACAAACGCATACAGCAAGCATTCGTTATCTTTCGCTAATTAACGCGCCAGAAGACAACCAGAGCGTGTTCTGTATTCTTCTGTCCGCGACTGTACATGCTAGCGACCTACCACAATAGATCAGCAGTTACTGCGTTCTCTTGCTGATGCTATAACTACCTCGGGATCGCATTTTGCAAACTATGGCCACATCCCGAGGAAAGCAATGGCGAAAATGCCTTCAGCTTTGCGATGTGAGCGAATAATGTTCAGAGAATCCCAGAGTCATAAATATTGATCCTGTGCCTTATAATTTAGTACCGCTCATAAACGACTTTAACCATTAGTAAGCTGACTACTATATACACTACTTTTTAATACTGTGCAACTTGATTTACAAACACTTGGATTTAAAACCACTGTTGCTTCCTAATACCACTCTAGGCTAAACTGGAACAAAACCGCAAGAGTGATAAGACACCAGATCTTCAGCTTTTTCCCTCAAAGTGGAGCAATGATGCTGGGAACGATACTTTGCTAGCTCCATAGTAGACACTGCAGAATAAATACATACATAGCACGAGAGAAAGAGCTTACTGGTTTCTTGTGCCGCTTTGTTGTCACTGGTACAGGCACAGACGTATCCTCCCTCTTCGTAGCGTGGCTTGGCCTTCCAGCTTCGTCCCGCGTACACACAGCGACATCCGTTGTCCCGCACCATGATCCTTGCAGACTTCTGGTACCTCACAGCAGCCCTGGCCCTGTGCACTTTAACTGGATAAATAAACAGCCAATAATTGCGACAGCAACAAAGCCTCGCGGCAAGGGCAGTATTAGCATCCTTCGACACACTTGCCAAGAATACCTAATGCGTCCTGATGTGACAGTGACAACACGGCAGTGGCAGTAATTTCGAATGATATATAGCAGAATACTAGTTGAACAAACGTCATTTAAACAAAGTATTCTGGTTTATGAACTTTCTTAAATCTACCACCAAAGCTTCCTTGATCGCTACGCAAAAGCCTTTCATTTTAACAAGTCAGCGTACTGCTCATTTCAATTTTACGAACATTCTCCGTGGTGTCATTCTTAGAACATGAACTTTTTGTTGGATATTTATACGCTTATAATCGCACTTGATTACCGCGTGACGAAAAGTGGCCGGCATCAAACCTTAAACTGAATTGGCTACCTAAATGAGTTCGTGGTAAGGCGAATCGATAGTTGCCTTTGCAGGCTTGTCTCCATAGCCAGAGATTCAATCCTACTATAGCCTTCTCGGTCCAATCAAGGAATTTGCTGCCAAACAGATCTTTGTACCAGACAAGATTTATGGGAGCTTGAATACAGTGGTTGAAGTCAAGAACATTGCATTCCTGAGTTCAAATGTCCTGCAAAAAGTTACTGCATTCTTTGCTTGCATATGAGCGCGATGGCAAATATATGACGCGAACACCCAATGTTTCTTGTAGTTAATGAAAACAAGCTTCCGTCTACCTATTTCGGTTAACGGACCTTCAACTTAACAAACTTTTTTCTAAGGTTCCTTCAACATTTTTCAAGTGAAGTTTCACTGTAGAAATATTTTTCGCTTATTTCGAAACACATGTCCAAAGAAGATTTTACGTTCTTCTTTGTCGCCCTTGTAGCATTCGTGCCACATATTGCCACCCTATGGCGTTAGTAAAAAGACGTTCATAAAATTATATTCGCATCTCGATGAAGGTAAGAAACCGCGACTTTAACTGCCATCTGTAGCCGCCTTCGAGCGCAAGCTAGACGTTTTTCTTCGTCTTCCTTCTGTACGTAATCACAGGCGGTAATGATGAGTTAGGGTTACAAGTGGAACGGAATGGTGCCCTCAGATGCTTTTAAAAAATCAGTGGTAAAAAAGGTTCCGTGCTATAGCAGGATATTTGCGATTACTCACTCGTACTATTCCCGGGACAAGACTGGGCAATTGGGACTACTGCCACCTATTTTCAATGCGCTCTAACTCGTATCCGCCTCTGCCTGGCTCTGCACATCGGTACGTTTGTTTAGGACAGCGAGATATTTTTATTAAAGAAAAAATACGTCATTGCGTGCGCTGCCATTACTATCGCCTGCGTGTAAAGCGACGGTCACTCCACATACGGCGATATTTTTTATTTTCGTGGTGTTTACGTCATGATGAAAGCACAATCCGCTATCGACGCTCAGTGAAAACACCCCCCATTCTGGTCTGTACGCTCAAAAACACTCAACATCAGACTTACTTGTCCCCAGCACACCAATCTACACAACTAGATGCTAATAATTTCATGACATGCCTATACTATGGTAACATAACTTCTATTACTAACTTTCCTTTTTTTATGCCAGAAAGGTTTAGAAGCAGTATATTAGGACATTATGTGAGATTTCATACTTGGTATTGGCTACGAAATAGCCTTTTACATTTCTATTCTGTTAATCGTTCAGTTTTATAGTACAAGCTTGAGGAACTTCATCATCATCATTATCATCAGCCTGATTATACCCACTGCAGGGCGAAGGCCTCTCCTACATTTCTCCACTTAACCCGGTTCTGTGCTAGCTGTATCCACTTAACCCCTGCCAAATTCCTAATCTCATCCGCCCACCTAACTTTCTGCCGCCCCCTGCTACGCTTTCCTTCCCTTGGAATCCAGTTTGTTACCCTCAGCGACCATCGGTTATCCTCTCTTCGCACTACATGTCCTGCCCATGTACATTTCTTCTTAATTTCCACTAGAATGTCGGTAACTTGAGTTATTTCTCTGACCCACTCTGCACGCTTTCTATCTCTTAATGTTACCCCTACCATTTTTCGTTCCATAGCCCTCTGGGTTGTCCTCAACTTAAGTAGAACTCTCTTGGTTAGCCTCCACGTTTCAGCCCCATAGGTGAGTACAGGCAAGATGCAACTGTTGTATACTTTCCTCTTGAGCGATACCGGTAAGCTGCTAGTCATAATCTGCGAGTGCTTGCCAAATGCGCTCCATCCCAATCTTATTCTTCTTGTTATTTCCTTTTCATGGTCCGGTTCTGCGATTACTACCTGTCCTAAGTAGACATATTCGCCTACTACTTCCAGTATTTCGCTATCTAATGTAAACTGCTGTTCCTTCCCGAGGATGTTGAACATTACCTTAGTCTTCTGCATATTGATTTTCAAGCCTACCTTTCTACTTTTTCTGTCTAGGTCATCAATCAATATTTGCAGTTCATCCCCCGAGTTGCTTAGCAAGGCAATGTCATCAGCAAATCGCAGATTACTGAGGTATTCTCCATCTACCCTTACCCCTAACTGCTCCCATTCCAAGTCTCTGAATACTTCCTCTAAACAAGCTGTGAATAGTACTGGGGAGATTGTGTCTCCTTGCCTAACACCTTTCTTTTATGGGAATTTTGTTACTTTCTTTATGCAGAACTATGGTTGCTGTGCAGCCACTACATATATCTTCCAGCATTTTTCCGTACGGCTCGTCTACCCCCTGATTTCGCAATGCCTGCATCACCGCCGAGGTTTCAACTGAGTCAAATGCTTTTGCGTAATCAATGAATGCTATGTATAAGGGCTGGTTATATTGCGAACATTTTTCTATCACCTGATTGATGGTATGGATATGATCGATAGTAGAGTACCGTTTCCGAAACCCTGCTTGATCCTTTGCTTGATTGCAGTCTAAGGTTGTCCTGATTATATTAGTGATTACCTTAGTAAATACCTTATACGTAACAGACAGCAAGCTGATTGGTCTGTAATATTTAAGGTCCTTAGAGTCCCCTTTCTTGTGAATGAGGGTAATGTTTGCATTCTTCCATGGTTCCGGTACCGTCGATGACACCAGGCACTGCGTATACAGGGTAGCCAGCTTTTCTAGCACGATATTCCCCGTCCTTTAGCAAATCTGTAGTTATCTGATCCTCTCCAGTTGATTTCCCAATTTTCATAGTTTCTAGTGCTTTCTTTACCTCGTCCTTCGTCACTGGTGGAACGTCTGACTGTTTTTCCCTACCGCCAATCTCATTACGGTCCTGACTACTTTGGCTACTGTAGAGATCTGTATAGAACTCTTCGGCTATTTTGACTATCTTCTCCATATTCATGATGGCATTGCCCGCCTTGTCCCTTATCGCATACATCTGGTTTTTTGCCTATGCCCAATTTCTTCTTTACCGCTTTAAGGCTTCCCCCATTCTTTACAGGATGCTCAATTTTCTCCATGTTATACATCTTTATATCGGCCACCTTGCGCTTATTGATTAGCTTTGATATCTCGGCCAATTCTATCTGGTCTGTTGGACTGGAAGCTTTCATACTCTGACGTTTCTCAATCAAATCTTTCGTCTCCTTAGACAGCTTACCGGTATCCTCTCTAACTATCCTACCGCCTACTTCTACCGCGCCCTCAGTAATGATATCTCTGAAATTATTGTTCCTTGCCTCTAGGGTAATGTCGCCATACTCAGTTAGAGCTGAATACCTATTCTGTAGCGAGATCCTGAACTCTTCTGCCCTCCCTCTCACCGCTAATTCGTTGATGGGTTTCTTTCTTACTAATCTCTTGCGTTCCTTCTTCAGATTTAGGCTAATTCAGGACCTCACCATCCTGTGGTCACTACATCGAACTTTCCCGATTACCTCTACATCCTGCACAATGGCGGGGGTTGAACACATTATGAAGTCGATTCCATTTTTAGTCTCTCCGTTAGTACTTTTCCATGTCCATTTCCGGTTCTTCCGTTTGCTGAAGAAGGTATTCATGATTCGTAAGTTATTGCGCTCTGCAAACTCAACTAGTAACTCCCCCCTGCTATTCCTAGAACCAATGCCATAGTCACCTACTGCCTTGTCTCCTGCCTGTTCTTTCCCTACCTTGGCATTGAAGTCGCCCATTAGTACAGTATACTGCGTCTTTACTTTTCGCATTGCCGATTCTGCATCTTCATAGAAGCTTTCAACTGCCTGGTCATCATAACTACATGTAGGTGCATAGGCCTGTACAACCTCCAGTTTATACCGCTTATTAAGCCTAATTACGATGCCTGCAACCCTCTCATTAATACTATAGAATTCATCTATATTACCTGCTATATACTTATTGACAAGGAAACCTCCTCCTAGTTGTCGCCTCTCTGGCAAACCTCGATAACACAGTACATGCCCATCCTTCAGTACAGTATATGCCTCATTCGGCCTCCTAGCCTCACTAAGCCCTATAACATCCCATTTCATGCCCTCTAGTTCCTCTAACAGCACTGCTAAACTAGCTTCACTAGCTAAGGTTCTAGCATTAAACGTTGCCAGGGTCAGTTTCCAATGGCGGCCTGTCCAGCGGAGCCAGGCTTTCTTAGCACCCCCTGCTGCGTCACAGGTCTGACCGCCGCCGTGGTCAGCTGTTTCGCAGCTGCTGGTGACTGAGCGCCGGGGTTTTATGGGACTTATCATAGGAGGTTGTGGCCAATTACTGCACCAGGGTGGCCAACTCCTGTTCTGGTGAGGGAGTGCGTTGCCGGAGGTGTTCACCGGCATCAGGTCGCACCCCAAACCTGTTTATGCAATTCCATCGACACGCGGATTTTTTTTTTTTTTTCATCCGGTGGAGAATTGCGCGGCACCGGGATTTGAACTCGGTCCTCTTGCATGCGAGGCGGATGTTCTACCGCTACGCCACCGCTGCGCTCCTGAGGAACTGATATTCTAATTTTTCTTCATTTTGATACATCTTGAGAGCAAGCAAATTGTGGTGGATCAGCGTGAGATGCACTACCGTTTCAATATTAAACGATGCTTCGTACCTGTGGTGCGTACAAGTACGTGCGTGTAGCTGGTTATTTGCGGGTAGTTCCACTAATATTTTCAGGCTTGTACCAAAGCGCTTGAGCATGTTGAAGAGCGGAATTCAATGAAGTAAAAGCGCTCGCTTTATTGCGTTATTCCCTTTAGCACCGCATACGAGTTAAACTGGTTTTGGGGTGTGGATTTGCCGTACGAAATATTATTTCACGCCCAGGCAAAGCCCCTTAGTAAAGAGCCCAGATACGTGAGGAGACACGCGTCCGTTCTCTATTGCATTTAATACTAGCTTTCTGACTAACGATGCAAAATAAAAAAATGCTTTCTTGTCTCACACAGCTTTTAAGCCGACTTACGCAAACGATGACAGTCGTGAAATACAATGTACTGAACAATCTTCTCAAATCATACCAATTACCGGTGCCACATTGATATGTTTATGATATGAGAGCAAGCATTTAAGTGCCTCTGTCGTTCGTCTCTCATCTATGCATTTATCAAAGCAGCGCACAATTTCCTTCCCAGTCTTCTCAGGCAGAATTAAATTTTGTCGACAATAACGTTTGCATAAAATTATAGCTTCTATGTACAGAAAGCCAGGTGACCGACAGCAGTACCTAGATTACACTAGACATCGTCCCAGACAGTATACGCAATTCATATTTGTAATATGAATGCTTCAGGAAGAATGAGAACCGATTATAATAAATATTTCAGATAACTGCAGACATAAAAGCATGTTGTTTTGAAGAAACTCTCCTTGAAACGTCCTAAACATGACTCTCAAAAGACCAACTACTCTGAGTGCAAAGATGTGCCCAAAAAACAATCAAAAGCCAACGTTGAAAGCCTTAGTGTCGTTATAACGACATTCTCTAACTCCCTTCCTAATAAACTATATTCTGAGGAAGTACCACCTCATTCTACCGTAATGATCACCTAAAAAAATTATTCCTTGTGACACAAAGGGTAACACAATCCAGTACATTTCGAACATAATAAAAAGCCTCCAAAACATTCATATTTTTGTTTCTGACGCAGGCCGATGATGTTAAAGCATTCACATAATGACAGCATGGTTAAAACTCTCGCAAACCATTCCACTGCTCTCGTAGAATCAGGCTTGAATTGCACATCACTAAACGTTGTCCACACTCTACAGTAATTCTCTTGCCAGAAATAATATGTCGCAGAAACAGCACAATCAATGTACAGCCTCGTCCACTTCTAAATATAACACGGTCACTGCTTTCAAAGCGTCATTGCGTCCGAATCGGCCACGCAATTTAGCTTAGTGGCAGGCCATGTGAAGCAACACGCCCGGGTCCTTCTGTGCTTGCATCGCTTTATATCGATATATGCCTACGTCGGGCGCAATGTTGCTTTGAAAGCAGTGACCGTGTTATAGCTAGAAGTGGACGACCCTGTACATAAGACAAGACAGTTATGGTCCACACACCGGCAAAACACCCAAACCTTAGTAGTTTCCCCGGGTTGTAATGAGGATGGTCAGAGATTTGAAAAAATGAAATTATATTTATTCTCCAATGAGGCCTCCAATTTTTACGAAACGCAAATACAGGAAGCCATTCCAAACCGACGAATTCAAATCATTGCAATCAGCAGGAATAAGAACTGGGAGAAACAAATTAAAATTTGTTAAATATATTTGCAGGGCCTTGTAATCACACATCAAACCAATGACATACAGCATGGAACATGCTGTTTGTGTACGTTATTTGTGCCCGGTTATAACACTTGCTCCATCTGTCTTTGCATTTTCTTCGCTTTTCCTTTTTATTAACTTTTTTTCTTGAACCATTTTTCTTCAATATTCTTATCCTTTGCAGGTGTGGCCAATGTTAGACTATTTCAACCTCTTTTACCTTATTTTATGTCCACTGTTTTTTCGCCCTTTCTAGGCTTTGCTAATACCATCCTAGCCATCCTCAATTCTTAGCGCTATGACTTCCAAAATATATCCTTCACTAGCTGCCCCACTGTGACTTGTCTGCGCCTTGTCTGTAAGACCTGCTCTGGAATCAAAGGAAGCGATCGGATGCATGGTTATATTGAAAAAAAAAAAATCATGACAGTGATGCGTTTCCGAAGTGCACGAAGAGCCGCGCGTTACATGATGGTGTTCAGAGCGTTACACAATGACAAAAGAAACAATACACGACATTTAGGTTCAGAATTCATATGATGAATAAATTTTCTCTAACTCTTTTGAAATGATATTAGTTCAGGGATGGTACTTAGCATATTTTGAAAAAGACTGCTTTCCCAACAATAAAGACTTTATATGCGAATTTGCAGTTTTATTTGCAGCGGAAGGCGCTTCTATCTGCTATGGTCTTCAAGTTTTCAAATATTTAATCAAAGAGACGTTCACTGAGCAGGTCGAGCACTATCACGAAAGCAAAAAAAGAGCGTTTTCGCCTTTGTGCAACACTGCCCCTATCACTTCCTTAAGCCCTTCAAAATAAGAGACGCATGTGGCAGTGGGCCTTATAGTACCTTGATTTTTGCTCTCCTTTAATTTCATGGTGCTCGAATCTGTATCCTATCTTTGGTGTTGTATCAGAAGAGGCTTGATGAGTAAATGAATGTATTCTGTGTCAACAATTGCACAGAGGCACTACTGGTTTACATAGCAGCAAACAAAAAATATGCGTACGTTTTCCAGCGACTTTTTAACGACGTAAACCGCTTTGTTTCATACAAGATTGTAGTACTTGTGCCCCTCATGAACAAGCATGAGAAGTTATTCAAGAATTTCGGATTTTGATTTCATTTATCTGCGGCAGAGTAGGCGAAAACAGGATACCACTGCTAAAGAGAAAGTAAGTAAATATCCAAGAATATTTTTTTACTCTGGGCCATGCATTCTAGAGCATTCAGCCTCAGCCATCTCCCCCCCTCCCCCCTTCCTCCCCTTGTTTTGCCACATATTACCTTCGATTGCATTAATAATATCCCTAGTTGTCCCCACCGCAGTTCTTGCGGGGCACGGCCCACCGGGTACACACACACAAATGCCCTCGGCGTAAAAGATATGGGTTAGAAACTCTTGGGCTATCATCAATACGACGACAGTGCTCCCTGTTGGGTTTAGACTACAAAGTAACCCTGATAGCTCTATCTGGGATACCGTACACACAACCGAAGTCGGTGCGGTGACCACCACCCCAGAAAACAAACGCTAGCTTGCTGCGTCAACAGCCCTTTGTGTCTCACCGTAAGCTGCAACGAGGACACAACCAGCCACCAGGATTCCCGTCAAACCGAAAAACAGGTACAGTTTCCTGACCAATTCATGGCGGCCTTGGTGGAATGCCCGCCTATGCAGAGGCCGTGCCCTGAAAAACAAAGTCAGCGGCCACTTAAGCCCCACCGTTAATAGTATGGCGGGATGGCCTGTTGGGCGATGACGCCATCGCTATGCTCGGACGCCGCTTCTTGAAATTTCATACGTCCCAGTGTGCGTACAGCGGAACACGCTGTTTGCTTTCGATGCAACGCAGGGGGATTCCACCTTTAAGGCTTTTACGCCATGGCGTTTCACTCACAGACGATCTTTTTTTGTTCCCTTTTTTATAATATGCTTTTTGGTTTTATATTCTTTTCATCCACCGATACTTAGCATCAGCAAATATTGGCTTTCCATTCTGAGCATTTTGACACTTTTTTACCCTCTTTCTTCGAATGTTTCATTTTTAAAGTAATTAAATTATTTGATTTTTTACCCTCTAAATTTTTTTAATTAGTATTATCAAGCATTGGTTTCTCATCATAAGCATAAAACACGTTAAAAGTTCCTTTTCCCATCTTTTTCAATTTTTCCTTTCTTGCACTCATCAGTTAGGAGGCGAAAAGCAAGGCGCCCGTGTGCTGTGCGATGTCAGTGCACGTTAAAGAACCCCAGGTGGTCGAAATTTCCGGAGTCCTCCACTACGGCGTCTCTCATAGCCTGAGTCGCTTTGGGACGTTAAACCCCACAAACCAAACCAAACCAATTTCCGTAGCTTTTCATCGCCTATCACACAACTATCAGTCATCAATCAGTCGAGCCACAAATTGCCATGATACGATACATTTTACGCACTAATCAATTATTTCCGACACGCAGTGCCGACGACTACTACTACTATATCGCCGACGAATTTTCGGCTGAAAGAGCTTTAAATATCGTTTAACAAAGACTAGTTAGTGTCCATGTAATCACTAGAGCACACATTCCATTCACGGGAAAATTTATCACGCTTTAAATGCTATATGCAGCAAGTGAATTGGTGAGATCCGAGGAATCGAAACTATACTTTTGGGTTGTGCTTACTACATACGGGTAAACTGTTACTACGTCTGCTGGATGGCTCTAGTCTGCAATGCCACCTAGCATGCTCGAAGCCTAAGGCCAGTGGAACTAACGATTTGAAACTGTATAGTTTGTTAATAAACAATATGTTTTGAGCAGAGTTCTTCTCAGGTTTCTCCAGGAACGAAAAAACCTGGTCATGGAAGAAGGATTACGAGGAATTGCCCCAGCTGGAAGGCAGTGAACACGAGGATAATAGAATTCAACTTTATGTGCCCTTGCAGTGCCAGAGGACAATGCAATACCGACTCAGTATCGCTGTTCGGCGTCCAGTGAGAGAAAAGAAAATCGTATGCAGCTGTTTACTGAAGCAAAGTAAAGAAAGCAATAGGTCAGCTTTCTGAAAGAGCAAATTAAATGAAATGCATCCCAAGTTTCCCTTTAACGCTTACGCAGCAGGTAACACACTAATCACGAAATCCATGAATGGTGGCGAGTTGTCGAGGTTTCTTACACGTAATACTCTTCTATGTCCAATGCATTCTCAGTGTTGTGCTCAATCGCGCACGCGTGAGTCGAGTGTAATATGATATCATTCAAGACTGCTGAGTTAGCAAGTGCATAACAAGTACCGTTGAAAATATTTTGAACATGTAACATATGTGTAGCGCACGCTGTAGTTCTGCAAAAACATGTTTGAAGGGCATAGGAAGAAGCATTGGAGCACAGCCAACAATCTAGCCGCGAGAACTGACCTTAAGACGGGGAATAAAGATGCAGTGCTTCCGGTATATTATACCTAACTCGACAGATTGTTTAAAAAGTCCGTCATTAATCATTTAGGCATCCTATGTGACGTCAGTAAATAAATGAAAATATATCCGAAGAATATCTGCAAAATGTCTGGGTGCTCAGTAGGGATACTTCGCCAGTTGTCCACGAGCTGCCATCAATGAATAACGCTTTTTTTTTTCATAGACAATACTGGTAAACCTCTTAACTAAAGCTCTTCTGCAGAAGTATCAGTGTTGCTCGTATTGCGCTTGAAGACGGCCACACAGGTGCGCAGCGCTTTCATACCACAGACGTTTTTAATCGGAGGGGCAAGATTTTCTAAAATAAGTTTTTCTGAAATAGGAAATCTCGCTTGTGCTGTGTACCTTGAGCACGCATAGAGTAGTTAAGATTGTCATAAAGGCCAATAACGTTCATTTAGACTATAAATAGCGAAATAATATGCGCTTACTGGGGCAGGATCTGCATTGATTGCTGTGGTGCAGTATGAAAATCTGTACAAAAAGACGCGTTCAAAAAAGCATTTAAATGACTGGGACAAAAATATGACAAAGTGACCCAGTTTTCTGTTCTTCCAGAGGGGCGCATTACTTGTCTAGTCAGTAACAGAACACTGTTTTATAAAGTGCATTCCACAACACATCGTTCTTTAAAAGCTGCACAAAAAGATCGGATGTTGACGTATTTTTCATACACATTGCAGCGGACTACTTCGCACCTTCTAGGCTTTATCCTTTTTGGTCGCCGGCTAGTTCATAAACTTTGAGTGGAACACGAGAGACACGTACACTACAGCGCCTACGCTAGTTTGCCTTAGGTCACTCATGGGGTATATATTTAGCTGCCTTGAAAGGAGAATGCATAGCCGTGTTATTGTATTGAGATACCTTACTATAAACTTGAAGAAGCAAAGAGTTGGGAAGCTCTGCCAGTGTTTCCGCACTGAAAAGTAGCTCATCCCTGAGTTCCCTCCCCACACCATGTTTCTCTCAAGCAAGGACGATTTTATGTGTGTACTTTAGATACGCAATTTGTCTATCAAAGATGATAATGCCTGGCTTCCAATAAAAGCTTAGAAAGAATAAGGAGGAGGTAATATTTGTTAAATTAATCATTTCTAAATACCTCACAGTGCTCAAAAGTGAAAAATTACAGATTGACAGAATCCTCTCCGTAACATTTATTCGGCGAACAGCAATACGCCGAATGTGAACTTACTCTTCGTCAGGCATCTATAGAAATAATAAACAAATAAGCACATGATCATAATCAACTAGGTTTGTGAAAAAGCCCAAGATGACCAAATAAGAAACATTCATTTTGAAACCTCGTATTAAAAAATACTAAGCATTATTTAGACACGAGGAACGCGTTACCATCGCGTGAATTTTCTTCTGTACAGTGCACTGCTTCATACGAATAACTGCTATCCAGGAAATGGAATAAAAGCTGATTTTAAGTGTACGTTCCAACTTCCTACAATGCGCGCCAGCTAGGTACGGTTTAATAAAATGCGATCTCAGGTTAGTGCAAGGCCTTCATGAATTAGGCTATCATTTTATTTTGTGCTGATTTATCTGCAAGTACAATTACAGATGGACCATGAAAAGAAAACTGGGCCAAGGTGAAGAGAATATTGCTTTCTTAATTAAAAATTTTCAGCAGGAATGGTGCTTTTGTGTGGGTGAAGCGGAATATCACATTATAAGTGGCAGTTATAATGACGCTCGTCGAGATCGATGCTTAATCCTGACAACGTGAGCTTCTCGACACACAACATGGGGCTTTGTTTCCATCATCCACAGCATTTAGATGAAGTGAACCTCTAAAAAAGGAAAGCATGGTGACAGTTACTGTTTAGTATGGGTAAGCGAAGACTACATTGATCAGCATACTGAAGTTGAAATCCAGGAAGCCGCTTTGCGCAGAAACATGAGAAGCATTCACCGGGCAGAAACTCTCTGGCTCGTCAAAGCTATTACCAAATATGTGAGGCTGCTATTAACATGATATCTTCTCACCACGTATCTATAACACTCTTTATAGTGGAGTTATTTGTTCGCAAATATACTAAAATAAAGCATAACTTTAACTAGAAATATTATTGTAATCTTAATACCTTACCCTCAATGCCTCAGAATTCATCTTTTAAGTTTTGATTGCGGTCTTCGGCAAGATGGCATAAAACTCATTTAACACCACTTGAGCTGCGTAGTGTCTTCAGCTGGATACGAACTCAACGACATTTTTCTCCGTTTTCACAGCAGCGCAGTAACCTCTCTTCAAAAATGAAAACACAAATACACACACCGCAAATGTTTTCTAAGGTTGATTCACCAATACACCATACCTTCTTGTTAGTGTTGATTTCGCGCTTTGGTATCCCAGGAATGAGCCACTGGGTGCAGCGAACGATTGCTACTGAAAAAAAATAATACTTAAATTAACATATTGGTTTAAGGAAACGGCCACACTATAATAGCACAGTCCACGGAGACAGTAGCACCAAATCCGCACCAAAATATAATGATTGCCGGTTATTTCGCTTAGCCTATGCTATAGCCAAGGTCATAAGCATCGGTGACCTCTGGATTCCCCTCCCTTTGTCTTATGTATTCATATATTTCGCGACTAGGTTCATCAGTTTTTACAGTCGCATAGTGTGTATAAATGAGTTTTTCTTTTTAATAACCAGTGGCAAGGCCATTACTGGTGCAATTCATCCTTGTTTTGATGTCTGGTTTAATAAGAAATAATATTCTTTTTGTGAACAAAACATTTACTTATTTTGATACTCCCACCTCGAACATTTCTCCGTTGCCCGTGGGGGTCACTGGGATTCCGTGGTCATTGTAGCACATAGCTTGTGCACTCTGGGTTTGCACCAAGCGTCCTGTACCTTTAGAGCTCAGCTTAGGTTTCTAGCGTAAAAAAAATCGCTGTATTTTCTTAATTTCTGAAATGCTCGGAAATTGCTTTTCTCGGAATCATTAATTTATAAAGCATCTTCTTTTCCATAGCTCCCAATTAAGCAGTGTGCTCTAAGCACGCAACTAAGTTATTTTTAGGAAACACATTTCCAAGCTATGATGTGTTTTAGAGTTTTAAAAAAAGAAGGGTGCTGTAGCAGATACATTGCTTCTGGAAATATTCAGTTTCTATTAAAAACGCCTTAAATATAGAAATTTGCGAAGGTATTCATTGAAAAATTCAGTATGCCGTTATCCAGCTTATCGCCAACACCAATTACTATTCTGAAATTATGCTTTTGAGATCGCTGCTGGATTCTAGCTCGACCACTTTTTCTGAGCGGAAAAGGTACACCACTAAAGATAGCGCTGCATGCATTATATATATGAAAGTCTGTTTCTTTTTATTTCGAGGGCCGTATACTATACTATTCCTCAGTACCTTTAACACCAAGAAGATAAAGGTGTTGCAGGTATTTTAGTAGGTGCGAAACACAGTAAGGAATAAATGTAAAAAGAAAGACCCTATCGAAAGTGTTCTTCGAGGAAGGCGTGAATGTTACAATGACGCGATAGCTTTTGACCCGCCCAAGAAATGCTTGCCGCTCTATCCATGTGCATGCTCTGACAGCAGCTCGGTTTATTCCGACCGTTCGCAGTGAGAATGCCAAATTCGCCTTTTACTTTACAGAATTTTTCCACCTCATATAATACCGCGCATCGTAGCCACAATCGCGTACACCTGTATCTGTAAAATATTACGAGGATATGCTCGCCGCACTAAGCGCGCTGTGGGCTTACTTACCGCGACCTAGGCTCCTCAGCTTCTTCTTTTCTCACTGAGCGTATTCTCTGCATATTTAGGAAAGAAAAGTAGAATTTAATCTTGTCGTGATAGGGAGTAAAATGCGGCTGTGAAAATAAAAGGGTGGTAATTTAAGCTGAGGAAAACTGCAAGAACTAGAGGGTTAGCGAATAAAGATGGCCAAGTTGGTAGAAATTGTGTAGGAATCTAAGAGGGGCGAATTAGACAGTAAGGTAAAGCATGAAGAAGAAAACAAATTATACCAGAACGATATTGCCTCTAACCGCTCACCCAATAAAAGAAGGGTGTTCGAACAGCGAATTTATCAAGGTAGACAGCTTGTAGACTCAAATATTAAAATGGCGACTTTATCAGTAGCGGCATCCTTCCGATAGGAATAAAATATGTAAGGTTCATGAGAAATATGTTGTGCATAGCGTATAATAAGCTATGCTGCACGAAGCCCGAAAAAAAGACGACACCGGTTGTTTTATGCGGTGTCCATTTTTTTTAGTCTATATTTATTGCCTCTGGGCATCAGTAGGTTATGAGATGAGGGATGAATAAGTGATTAAATAAATGGAAAAAGGTTGGCTGATTTTATGAAGTCCAAGAGTGAGCGATGATGAGGTCCCTGCGTCCAAGTGACGTATGAGGCAGGATTGGTTTGCTGAAAGGCCAGCTATGCTCAGGTGCCGGATTCGTGTTGGCTTGAGTGCTGGACAGTCCCACAGCAAGTGGTGGATGTCGGCCTCGACATCTTCGTTGTTACAGATCGGGCATCCTGGGCGAGGATATAAGTGTTGGAAGTATGACCACGTCCTATTGACAGCTGGTATAAGGGCAACACCGACCCGGATCCTCCTAAGCGCAACCTCCTCTGCACGGGTGAGACCGCGGGGAAGGGATATCGCACACGGAGGGGTAAGTGCACGCGTGCGGCGCCGGAGGTGCTCCTTTCTTGACAAAAGGAGGGTAGCGTCGTCGACTTCGAGAAGCCGTGGGATTGATGCGTCTTGGTTCACGAGGCGGGTTGCAAAATCAGCTTGACTTTGGGAAGGCAGCAGATCCCGTGGGACCCACTCAATGCGTATTGATTGTGGGATGCGCGGCGCAAGCGGGTGGATGTCCTGGCAAATTGTAGGGCAGCGGCTGACACGTCGGAGCAGACGTACTGCTTGAAGTGCGTCAGTGCGGATAACAACGTGTGCTGTAGGGAGCATGGTTATAGAAGTCAGGGAGCAGAGTGCCTCCTGAACTGCCACAAGCTCAGCGCAGAAAGATGTAAGTAGTTCCGAAAGCTGAAACGTAGTTGTCTGATTCAGGCTAGGTCTCCGCGGACAGTAGATTGCCGTTTTGGCTTCACAGCCTTGCAGGCTTCCATCTAAGTACACTACTATGAAATCTTGAGGCAGGCTAGTATCTTGCTCTTCAAATCTCTGGCGTAGCAACGATGCAGAGTTGGCAGACGTCTGTCTGCGGATGTCAGTTGGCTTGTTGTCTCCTAACTGTATAAATTTCCAGGGAGGGAGAACTGGCGCAGGTGACTGAAGAATAATGTGTGACGTTGCATACGCCCTCAGTGCTTGCGTGGAATGTGACAAAGTGGCCTTGAGTCTGCGAGCATCACAGACTCAAGGCCACTTTGTCCATTTTAGCAAAGTAGTTTCACATTACCCCCCTAATGAGTTATATCTGACTTGACTTTGAAGCCTCGATGAAGCAGTGATGCTTGTATCTGTCCTGGTGGTCATGGCCGGTTTGACAGACATTGTTTTTTTGGCCAGCAACTTTTAGAAGAGAATCGAGCCTGTATACAGGAGACAATCAATTTGCTAGCCATCAGTAGTATTAAAACCGGGGCTGAGGTAGATTCACTAGATACACTTACCGCACTAGATAGGTAGATATGCTCAGTAGGCAGTATATAAAGGTATCTAGTGACTCTAGGCCGAAGGCAGACAGATAAGCTTTGCTAGCCACTGTGTGATGTGCATGCAAGTTTTACGAACATTTTCTGCAGCGCAGTTCTCTGTCTCCCAGGTTATAGAGATTATTTCAGAAAGCTAAAACCTCACCACGTGACGAAATGGGACCTATATATTACTTTCAGCAGACCTGGCGGCCTAAATGTGCTCGGAGCCAGCCGAAGCCAAAGTTGATTTTGTGCACTTTCTTTGCTCTACAACCATTGTTGGCCACAACCATAGCTGGACATAGGTGCCTCAGCCTACATTGCCTTTAGCTCATAGAGAGGCGAATGTACTCATGCTAAGTAACGATGAACGCCGAACGAAAGCTCCTGACCTCCGACCAAAGACATTATATCTTACATAGACTACAATCCCGCAGCGTCAAGTTGACATTGCGAAGGACTCTGAGGCCCCGACATCATAACTGTGCGTAGCCGGCTCCCGACAACAAATTTAAGGCCATGCAGTAGATAATGCAGAAAAGTCAATGACACTGTTGCTATAGACGAAAGTATTTACGATTCAGAAGCATTCTTGTTCAAGAGAATGCTCTGAGATTCGCAGCACTTTTCGGTGACACCGGTGTTCCCGCAAGTAGCGGATGGTTGCATCGTTTTCGAGCGTGCTACGCAATCGCATGAAAACAGGCCTGGGATGAAGCGAGCAGCTCGGGCACCGCTGCTGCAAGCACGTGGCGAGAAAATAAATTGCGTGACGTCATCAGTGACTTATGTAGTCCGATTTATAAAATGCGGTCGAAACCCGTGTATTTTGGCAACTTTTCTAGACCAAAACCACGTGCTATATGTGGAAAGAGAACAAATGTCAGGATCACACAGTAGTGTGTTGCTGTAACACATTGAATACGCACCAGACGACACCTTCAATTATCGGTTGCTACTCCAGTCCGAAGTCTCTTAAAAGGCTTGCCTCGCTCCTGTGTGATTACACACAAAATTCAAAGGCCAAGATGTGGCATGAAGTGCTTACGTTGTGGATTAGGGGTATCAAAGATTAGATGGCCGAATAAAATCAAAAGGTTTTGTTATTTGTGCATAATTGCTCAGCTTTGTAGATAGCACACGTCTCAGCCATATCCGAGTTGTGTTTCTGCCGCCAAAATGTACGTAAATTCCAAAGCCTCTTCATCTTGGCATCATAAAAAAATGTAAAGGTACACTACTTACAGCCACTTAGCTGCTCATTCTAGTGAATCTTAGAATGCAGAAGCCTCACCCAATTAATATGTGGCAGGCAGCTGAAATACGCAGCTGCCAGTCGCCCATTATTTGTTGGACTGTGAAGCCAACAATGACGATGAACTGTTGGCAGATATCAGGTACGTACTTTGAAAACTGGAGTCCTGTGGACACTAATCTCAGAGAGAACTGCGTTATCGATGACAACAATGAACCTGATGGCTAGAAAAAACTGTCAAAAAGACTAGGCACAGGCAGTCCTTTGCCCTTTGGCTACTGTGCCGTCCGCGGCTCTATGGTAGAAACATGCGCCACCGACACTACCGAAGAGATTCTAGCGAACGCAATACTTCCGGAAGGAAAGGAAGAAGATCCAACCGTCGAGGAAGCACCAAATTAGCACTTGAAGAAGCAATTGTTTGCTTGCAGATACTGAAGGCATTAGCTGCCTAGTAGACTACTGCGCCGGATGAACTTCACGAGAGCGTAGACAGAGTGACTCAATTCATGGCCACAGAAATCCCGAGTGCAAACGCGCAACAAGATTACTGCGTTCTTCCCTTGTAAATGATTATAGTGAAAAACAAACGGGTTTAAATATCATTTGATCCCTGGATTTTTGCTTTTGCTAACAGAAACAAGCTGCAGTTTGCTTATTCCAATTCGGGGAAATTTTTACTTTAACAAACGTTTCCGTGAGGTACCTTGAAGTTTGTTCAAGTAAAGTTTCGCTGTGTACTCCACGCCTGCAATCCGTGTGATCTGCTAACTTCCACAACTCAAAGGGATGCTCGTGATTTTTCGCACATAACGCCCACCGTCACCGTCTAACCTCCAACTCCGGTTTCCAACCTACACTCCGCCCCACCCCTCTTCCGCCGCTTCCCATCTCAGCCTCCACTCGCCACAGCGCTACCGTTCGCAATGCTTGCATTAGCTTACAATGCTTCAGATTGGATGGCCACGCGGAAAACTTTAGGCTGGGTACACTTTAGCTTCGCTTTAAGTTCAGCCCGCGATAGCATTAAGAGGTCTCCCGGATATGCATGTTGATTTCCATCTTGTTGTTCGAAACTTTGGTTGCGGGTGCCCGAGCAAGATCCTGCGCCAATTTGAATAATGCTAACTGGGATGGGATTGGCCCTGAGCAACCTTATTTCTGTCCATTGGTTACGATAGCGGCGACCTCGCTCAGGCCAGGAACATGCGCCTGAGCGCTGCGCTCAAAGATGAAGTCAGGCAGGAAAAATATAAAGCATATAAAACGTCTAACTGAACCATCATCTCAGCACAATACAGAAATTTGGGAAACTGAATCGATATCGAATCTGACTAGGTACGGGCCAAAACTGTGATCCTGTCTAATAAAGAGCGCTGTTCTGTGTTATACAGTGGTCGAGAAGATTGCCTTCATTATGCGAATGAGGACTAAAAACGACTGGTTAAAAATGTTTCGTCATAATTTTGATTGCTTTCATTGCGTAATTTGCTAGAAATTTCAGCCCACCTCACTTCATTCACATTTGTATGTAGCAATGCCGGGTGTATCTGTGTAGAAAGTTGTAGTTTTAGTGCACTTTTTCGGCACGAATGATTCGTAACTCATCGAGAAGAACTTCATGTAGCTTCCTTATGTTAGGGCTAGCAGAAACTGGAATGTGTGTTTTTCTTTTTTATAAACAAATTTTCGCACGTTGAGGCACTCTTGTTTGAAGGTGTTTCTTTTTTACATAAATGTAGAAATTTGGCGACAAAGCAGTTCTGGTGCCTTTTCTAAAGAGCCCTTAATTGGAACTTCCCAGGTGAGGAAGTATGAAGGTAGATTCAAAGCTCTATAATCTCGCTTCTTGACAGGAGCGCATGTTCAAACGTACATCTCATTTTGCGCTTGCGCAGAAGGCGTCCCCGGCAGCATGACCGACTCCGAGTTCCCGGTTGCAGCGTGGGCAAAGAGAACATTCGCCCCTGGCCATACAAATATACTAATGTGCCAATACGCAGTCTGTTAGCAGGTTTCACTAACCCGGAATATCTTCTAGAGCAAAGAAACAGGACAGTGAAGAGAACTATTTCCGATCAGCCGCTGGGTGTCCGTTTCTGGGACAATGACCCCGTCGAAAACAGAAGCGCGATGGGTTCTATGAAAAGGAGACCATCTCATGCTTTATGATAAGGAAAGAAGGCTTTCTTATCACCTAGGTTTATAGCAAATATTGGGAGCACACTAAGAAGCGCGGGCACTAACCTCTTATCTCCAAGCGCTCTAAGTATAGTTGTCGTCCTCTTGAAAACACGGAGCAGAAAAAAACGATATGGTATAATTTCTTTGGAGACCTAAATGTACCTATGTTCCTTAGTGCTCTCAAATAATGTTTTTAGTCAATATTGTGATTTTTGCATTTGTTTCCAGGTTATTAATACATAACCTTCACACAATATGAAAATCTCGAGAGAAATGCTCATTCTTGCTCATATCGACAACTGTTTTGTTTTTGTTTACGTAAAGAGAACTGATTATGAACACGTTTTTTTAAGATTGTTAAAAAGGAGCCTAGAGAATCCGCCAAAATGCTTATGTTGATATAATAACTGTAATCGAACCGGAACCTGCTTATTCAATCCCTATGGAAAGGCAGCAGAAGCAACATAGGTGATCCCCTCAGTCGAAAGACAGTTTAACGGGAACGAGAGTGGTCGGTCGGCGAGCGGAAACTTGACCGTAGCCTGCTACACCAAACTATAGATTAAAGGTGATGGGAAAGAGGTAGTACTAGTAATCATCTTAGGTGCAATTTAAGTGTGCACAGAGTGCCCCTGTGTTCGTCTTAGCAAAGGGGTTGCAGGTAGCAAAAAGCAAACTCCTTACATTATTCTCAATAGATATTCAGCAGGGCTATATTTCGTTAAACGGTAAGTGAACTTGGGACTTTTATTTATCAATAATCAATGACAGTGAAAGTAACATTGTTTATCCAGAATAACTGCCTACATCGTATTCAGATATATGTGGCGCAACAAACACAAACACAAGAGAAGATACACAACAACTCTAATACATTTAATTCATTCGGCATCATAGGTCAGCTAACGGTTGCTCACCGTATATACTCTCTGCCAGCCTGTCATCTTTTAAAAATTTTATCTTCAATTTCATACTGGAAGCACTACTTTTCATCTGCCACTAAAGATAATGATTGCATTTTATATGCTTCGAGCTTAATGGCAAATCAGCATACAAGAAATATGGGGCACTGGCTACCGTTTTTATGATGTTCTTTATGGTTAAATTGACTGTAGGTCCAACTACGCAAGATGAGAAAGCCATATAAGACGCCAATACTTTCGAGGGCACTAAGCTTTAAAGCATGAACTGGTGAAGACAGCCTTGCTGAGTTTAGGGCTCAGCCAAGGGGCTTCTGCATTATAATTCGCTTGTATGAATTTTATGAACATACTGTCGACATTCTTTTTTGTGCAACATAATACGCATTAGGATTTATCCAGCGTCATTTTCTCTATAGGTGATGCAGCAGTGGCTCTGAAAGGGGCAAAATTTTTAAATATCAAATATTCCTTTCTGTCCGTGCAAAAAAAAAAAAAAGAAAATACTCGTCGCCGATGACCATGACATATCCAGCTCTTAACGCTAGCTGGAAAGTTTTGATAAAAAAATGTCATTTCTTCAGTAACGTTCTGGCTGTTTTTCTTATTTTACCTTGCGAGGTTCAAGCAACGTTTTCGATAAATGATAATTTAAGTGTAAGTGAGCTCCTACATAATCTCTCTTTCCCGTTAGTGATTAACACCACCAAACTCTATTGTTTTTTCGCCTAGCTACTTCTTGCAGTCATTGTATATAAAACTTAAAAGACTTAACATTTTTAGATGACGCATTTATAACCCGTTTTCCATGGGGCTTTAATTATGGAAGCCAGCAGAGCCTATAGTGACCGACTGCAGCATCGGTTAACTTTATTCTAATGTTTGGAGTCGGTTTCAGTTGGCTTATAACTTAATGGACTGTGTTTTTGTACGCTTGTGCACAGCATGTGCTTTACTATGGAATATCTACTCACAAAATCATATCAGGATTACAGGGCCATAGATTACTAAAATCCACCGCTGTGGCTCGTTGGTTAGGACACTCGAATGTTAATCTCAAGGACACGCGTTTCAACCCTGACAGAGCAGAACCTATAGAAATAAATTTAATCCAAACGGGTATCTCTAACGTGGGCTGTCATCATAGAACAGTACACAGGTGCCTTATTTTCTACAGGAGCAGAAAGCAGAGCCCGCGCCTACTCTTAAATATTGGATATATAAAGCTCTGGATGGTCCAAAATTCTTGAATCCTCCAGTGCAGCTTTCATCATAGCCTTAATCGCTTTGGCATGTTAAATACTATAAATCAACCAAGAATTCTTTACACCAAAAAAAAGCTGGAAAGCAACTGGAGTATTTGTTATTTAAGTGTTTGTCCGTGATCCCTCTACTGCAGCGTCCCTCTATCCTCAGTCGCTTTGGGACTTTTAGCCTCATAAACTAAGTCAAAGTTATGAGTTGAGTCTAGACTTACTCTACCGCGTAATCATGCGGATGCCTACTGGCATAGGGAGGACCAGACTCGTCAGATATGATTAATGCACAGGCACTGAAGAAAGTTCCAATCCTTCATACCATTTCATATATTCTAAGCAATCAACACCAAAAATCCCAACTCCCAGCTGCGCACAACACCATGTATAAAGTCGACCTACTACTCCCCGTTCAAAGCTGTGCCTTCCGTCTGTACAGCACAGGACTCTTTTTATCGATAACAAAACTGCTTCAACAACTCAGGCAAACAACACACCTGTCTAGCAGAAGTTAGAGCAGATGGGCACTCTAGGAAGCCGGAAGCAATTAAATAGAACCCCGTATATCAGAACAGACCCACTCCTTAATCCAAATTATTGCATAGTTCCCCTTCATGTAGCCTAAGCCTCATCAGACACGAAGCCAGCATAAGGCTTTAACTACTCATCAACCCCATCACGATTGTACTTCCAATTACACCGACACTCCACGTAGTATAAGTACAACAGGTTCACTTGAATTTACTGTCATCCCCTAGTCACAGATCATCTCCAAACATCGGGCCAGTTACTTCTACATTTTAAATACATCCCATAGTAACAGCTTTGTCATATAATTAACACAGACATATTGCCTGTTCTGATTAGTACCTTGTTGTCATATCCATTCCCACTGGCAACCTTTCCTCTGACATTCGCGAAGAGCTGATTAAAACTGGCTGAAGTCCCCTAAACCAGTTTCGATAGACGGGCTCCTGAAGGTGCCAAGATGGCAGGTAACGAGCTGCCATAGATCAACTCACCCGCGAAACTTTACACTGGGCACATGTATTTTCCTGCCCATACTCATATGTGGGCTGGAGGGGCTTGATTATTGAAAACAAATCGACATAAACTATGCCAGCCATCGAGGAAGTAAAGAGATTATTTCATTGCCGCACCCTTAACTCTCCGCCGCAACCATTCATCTCCTACAGAAAATTCAACTTACCATTTTTACCACCGGCTAGGCCCTATCTGTACCATCATCAGACCAGTGGAACCATGCGCCAATGTTTTTTACTGTATCTTTGAACGTCCATCAGCCATCATATCACCGCATTCCCCCTCCGATAGTCCTTGGAGGGTTCGGCCCGCCTCATACCACCTGTCAGACCAGCTGCCCTCGTAAGGCAAGGTCGTTATAAGCATGGCGGCTAAAGCAAGGATGAAAATAAAGTATGTTTTCTCTTTCTCTATACTTATTTTCCCTCTGTCTCTTGTTTTCTTCCTGAATAAAGCTATTCAACAATGGCTCAACGCCCTCCCCTAGTACTGAAAAGCACTGTCATTGCACTTGCTGTTACCAATTATGATCCTTAGCAGCGCTGCTTCAATCCATCTATCTAATGTCCTTAAACCGTTTCCCCAGGAGTGGTATTACATGTCTAACCACTTTTTATTAGGATAACCATTTGCCTTTCAAGCATTTAGATGGACAGAATGACATGTTTAGGTTCTTTATCCTGCAGCATTGTTCGTTGAGATCATTTCTTTCCACTACGCTGAGGCCTTTTCCCTTTTCTGCCGAAGTTGATTAATAGTTGGTATAAAAATTTGTAGATGCATCATAGATCAATTTATTTTAACTATATTACGATTACCTATATATAACACCAAAATGTACACTGCTTCAAAACTTTTCGCGGTCTTCTATATCCTCGCCTTCTGACACATGAGCCACTTTTTCTTTCGCCTAATGAAAGCATCATTTTCAGCACAGAATGCACTATCCAAGAAAAAAAAATGCCAGTAGACCAGCAGCAATCTTGGTACAATTTGAAGCAGCGCTTCTGAGTTCCAGGCAATCGTCGCCACAGAGCGCCATATGCCTATCATAAAGCTATGTTCGCAGTAACTACCTATTTGGCCGCGAGGCTGGCCCTCGGATTGCATGTGTGTTCAACTGTGGGTAATTTGTGATAAGACGCTTTCTTCTAACCCCTGGTTTGTCCTTGTCCCAAATTCGTCGAAAACAATGCGTGCCTTGGCATGAAAACGACGGCACCTAAAGGTTATAGCGCAGTCTACATAAGCTCACATTTGCCAGCCGCAACCATCTATATCAGTCGCCGAAAAGGTAAGAGTTTAGAGCTAGATAGTGGCCTTGTGGGCAAAGTAATGCTTGTTGTAGAAATCTCTCTTACTCTGAATTTTTAACATTTAATGTGCGTTTTCCGTTCATTGAAAACTGGGTCTAATGTCAACAGAATGCCATGGTTCAATTTTATATGCCGTACTGCATGGGGCTGACAGGCTGCGAACAGAATTGAGAAGCACGCATCTTTGTTTTCATTTGGGAACAATAGCACATTGGCAAATTGGCTGTAGTGTGTTTTACTTCTATTTCTCGAGGCTACTAAGCTGTTACGTATGCCCAAACAGCACCTATAAGCTTATACTGGCACAAGGGAAGCGAAGTTGCAAGGACATTAGCCTGGTGTTTAGATTTGCGATTGACTTTTCCATGTCAAGCGTTTTTTTTTTTATTCACGCGATTGAAACCGTGAATGCAAATGTTAACCAAGATTTGAATTTTGTTGCACGAAGTATTGAGAACTACTTAAATTGCAACGTTAACGTGCGCGAACCGGGCCTATAGTGAAATCTACACACCAAAGAGCTCTAAACAATTCCTAATAGCTAACTGAAAGCTTGCCAACATAAAGGACAGCCGAGTTGCTGTCGAAAACATCTCTTCGCGCGGCCATGCCAACTGACGCACTCAGAAAAGATATTGAAACCTCTTAAATACGAAAAAGCACTGACAGGGGAGAAGAAAAGATAAATATTGTCCACAGCATATTTGCACTGGGATTAGGAATCTAGCGAATGTTTTTTCGGCGTTGAATGGATCGGAGCTGACAAGGTCTCTCAAAAGCGAATGAGGTCAAGAGAGTGTTGCATGCCTTCTTCAATAAGCTAAGTTGCATGGCACCCGGCTTGCTTTCAAGGGTCTTTGAGGAAAACCTACACGTTTATTTTATTATCTGCAAGAAATTGATTATATAATTTTTAGTCCCCTCTTTGTGCTTTCTGCAGAGAACGAAGCAACTTCAAATGAGAAATATGGATGTAAAATAAATACAACACTTGTCACTTTGGGAAATTTTAAAGTAAAATAACAGAATCTACACTGCAAAAGCAGCATTGGAATGAAATGGGATGCTTCGTAGCCTCAAAGCGCCGCCAGCAAGAAACATATTTGCCACCACGATTCACGTAATCACAAAGAAGCTGGCCACAATTTATGTATTTACGTTAACGCATATTCAGCCACAAAATATCTCCTTAAAAAGTGGAAATAAGGCTTCTGTATATAGTAGGGGCTAAGCAATGCAAGCGAACATCGATTTTTTCTTTTTCCCTTAGCAACGTGAAGACGGAACGATATATAACTTTCGCCACATAAACGTTATGTAGTAAGGAAACCAATATTTATCTCAGGTAAAACTAAGCGATACCTTAAGGCAAGAATTAGTCAGTGAAACTGCTATAATATAAAGAATATATTTATATGTCTCCTTTTTTTTTTTTCGTTACTAAAAAAACGTGCTGTTACGATAAATCTCGTTGCGCCATTTACCGGCAACACACGAACGAAAGCTCAGGAGTTCAATAAATTCATTTTACATTAAGTGAACCTACTTTGAAAATCTAGGCATTAGAATGCGTTGGAGTGGCATGTAGTAGGCGAACTTAATCCTTACCACAAAAAAATTGTTCATTCTACCATGTGAATGCATTGCATTTTACCACACCATAAACCAATATTTTACAAAGAGTATATGTTCATAGTTCCTCAACTTGAAGAATTTAACATAACCGGGTTAATTTCAGAGATATGGAAGATGCCTTAGCCTTGAAGCGGGTGTAATCTGGTTGCTGGTGATGAAGAGATGTATCGATACTGTCCCTGCGCGCAGAGATGATAACGAGCTTGAGCAGAGTGAACGCGGCTTCAAAACCGTGTCATTATTAGAGCAACACGTCTGGAAAAAAAATAGTTTTGCACACAGTAAATGAGACATGCGTGTTTAAAATATGCAGTTTCAATCTTTTGGCAATGTCTTTGGTTTAAAGTATGTCTAGTCAAAGGCCATTACGAGAACTGTGATTCTCTTAAATATATTACAAATCACAATCTTTGCTTAGATGAACACCTCCATAGTTTTTTCTGCAAATTAACCAAAAGCTTCGTGTCAAAGTTGACCTAAAGTTTTCTTTACGCCTCGACATAAAAATGAGCCAATTTTGTTGCAGGAAACACCACAGCTCTGTGATGAACTTCGAAGCTTACAAGAACATCAATGGCGTCCCGCTGCTCCAACTTTTCCCTGACACCAATGTGCGTTCTGCCATGGAGTACCAGCCCTCAGCTGAGGATGTGATAATCGTGACGTATCCAAAATGCGGCACGACATGGACTCAGTACATCGTATCCAATATTTTGACAAGAGGCAGCCCGCCAAACGACCCTGCAGAGTATATGCTTTACGCGCCTTTCATTGAATTGCTTGGAGCTGAAGCAGCGAACAGTCCGGCGAGGGTGGGGCCCCTGATTACACATCTTCCGCTTAAGAACATGGTGTTCTCCAAGAAAGCCAAGTACATTTACGTGACCAGAAATCCTTATGACTGCTGCGTTTCATTTTACTACTTTCTAAAAGGCATGACACCCAAGAACTGCTCAGATGTCTCCTTTGAGACTTTCTTCGAAAATTTTATTTCCGGAAACGTCGTTTACGGTGACTACTTTAACCACCTTTTAATTTGGTACAATCTAAAAGACGAAGAGAACGTGTTGTTCCTCACGTATGAACAACTAAAAGAGGACACAGAAGCGATGATTATAAAGATAGCAGACTTTCTCGGAGAAGAGCATGGCAGGGCACTGAAGAAAGATCGTGTGCTGCTCGAAAAGGTTTTGGAGTCGTCCACTCTTGAAACCATGAAGGTTGTCTTCAACTACAATCCTCTTGAGCGGATAAGAAGTTTGGTAGAGCTGTCACCAAAAAAGTGCTTGAACTCTTTGGAGCCTTTCAGAAAAGATGCTGCCGTGAAGAAAGAAATGCACGAAGGCTCAGGCTATGTTAGGAAAGGCATTGTCGGTGACTGGAAGAACCACTTTACACCAAATCAAGTCACGAAAATGAAACAATGGATACATGAAAACACACAAGGAACTGATGTGATGAACTTGTGGAGTCACTTAGGTCTGCCCTAGGATCTCATCCCTTCTGTAATTCTGGGTAATGCATATTTTTTTACCTTACGCAGTACGAATGTTAGCTGATGTTGCTTGGTTCATTTCGAAGCATTTAAGCTGAGCATGCTTTTGCAGCCTCTGTTCTTGTAACTTCTCCTTCAGACGTGTTCCGTCATTTCAGTCAACTTTTAATGTCAGAGGTACCTATTAAACACTACGTTGTCAAGCTAAAGTAGGGGTGATATGAATTTCAATAAAAGTATTCCTGCATCAGCGATTGCTCAACTTTGTACTAATGCGTTTTATATAGGACAACCACCAGATTGACGCGCGTTGCGCAAAATGGCTTGCATGAAAGGGACTAGCAATGAGATCAGAGAACAAGCATTTTCGATGTATTTCTAAACGTCCCAAATCAGATACTCGCCAAGCAACGGCAGGATCTTGTTACTCTTGCTCAATTTTATATGCAGATAATTGAAAGGGAAATGAGGGGCACATTATTACGGAGTTAAAGCAGCTGAGAGTCTATGAGTCTAAGGCAAACGTTACGGATTTTTTTTTTTTTTTTGGTTATTGATATTTGAAAATAAATATTCTTATGGCGATTATCGGGATAAAGAATAATAAATGAAAAGCGAGACGAAAAAATTTGGAGGACGCTTAAGCTTCGACTTTAAGAATGGAACGCGATGGCGTTATCGAGCAACTTCATTTTTATTTATTAATCCTTCCGAGACGTAGAAGCGCTGCCAGCCACCTTGCCGAAACGCGCGGGCCTCAAGTTGCAGACGCATTTCATCGGCAGCATCGTTGCCGATCCGAGCCGGCGCGATGACGATCTCGCAGGTCATGCCCTGTCTATCTTCTTCCGTGCGCCACATGCAGGATGGCGCTATGTGCACGCCAAGCGAAAAGGAAGTACAGCGAAAAAGTAATTTGCCACTCGCTTAACTGCGTGTTCTCTAATTCTGTAATTTACCCCAGAATACACTTCTCTAAGTGACATTTTCTGAGAAAAAACCGCAATCAATAGACGCGCCTTTGTCCATTTCAAACTATCTAGCCCAGGAGATGATGTACTCAAGCGAGTTAAGAAGGTGCCAATATCACCACCAGTCAAATCATTTTTCTTTAAACAGCCCACTAGCACATTATCAGTCAAAACATGGATGCACACTAAAGGCCTGTTCGTCCCTTGGTCAACAAACTGTATCTTGTGTAACAGACAAGAGACGATAGAACACGTGTTTCTGGACTGTTGGGATGCCTTTTTTTTTCTGGGATGTGCTCCAGAGAACTTTAAAAATATAGCTATCTCTAGATGCATATGGCATACGATTTTTACCTTTTCCTAATACAGAGGAGTTTCCCTCTGATACAATAATGCTCCTGGGCCTCCACAGCTTGTGGAAAACGAGAATGCAGTTTAACAATGCATATATACAAGTCAATCCTGTACATGAACATTTCATACACAGTGTTGTGCGGTTCAGGGAAGTGCATATGACACTCCCCGAGCAGCCACAATGGATTCATGTGCTTGACAGTTTGGTAAAACTGAAAAAGTTTTAACCCGCCGTGTCACGCGAAAGTGTGCTGGCACGTTTTATTGTTCATCGTCTTGTTTTGAATGTCAGAGTCGGCAATAAAGAAAAAAAATAAGGCATGGTGGAGTGGTTAGCGTGCTCGTCTCGCACCCCGAAGGCCCACGTTCGATTCTACAGGTCTTCGATTTTCCCTACTCGTTGTTATTTATTAATGCTTCTGGGAATTTTCGCTCACGGCCAACGCCGGACGACACGGGACGGCGACCGTCGACGACGACACCGACTTTTCTTCGATACGGGGCCCTTAACGCTGTCGCATTAAAACAACACTCCGATGGTATGAGTCAAACCCACGACCTCCGAATGTCGCGTTCTGTGCTCTTCCAACTGAGCTACGTCGGCGGCCGTGCAACCTTCCGCTTGGTTGAGTATTTTGTTGCCTAACCGAAATCTGGATGGATGGATGGATGGATGGATGGGTATGGAATATAGGAGCGTCCCCTTTGAAACGGGGTGGTGGCAGCAGCTATCATGCTCATTTTTCTGCCTATATCTTAATTATTGATTTAGATTGGTTAACTATACCATCATTCTATTTATTGTGAGCGTTCACCAGCGCCACCCTTGTCTCTAGCGGCGGATGTGGGACATCTCATACCGCGAGCGTCACGTAGAACGTGATCATTGGGGAGGGCGGCAGCTGTGCGAAACCAACTTACGCCGACTTTTCGACCTCCAGACTGCCAGAACCAAGACCCTCACAAGCTAATATGCAGATAATTGAAAGCGAAATGAGGGGCTCAACATTGCAGAGTTAAAGCAGCTGACAGTCTAAGGCAAACATTGGGGATTTTTGGTTTGGTTGTTGGTATTTTACAAGAATTAGTCTTATGGTGATTATCGGGATAATTAATATTAAATGAAAAGCGGAAGGAAAACAACACGCCGATGGTGGGAGTCCAACCCACGACCCCCGAATGTCGCGTCCAGTGCTCTTCTAACTGAGCTACGTCGGCGACCGTGCAACCTTCCGCTTGGTTAGGTATTTATGTTGACTAACCTAAACCTGTGAGTAGGGTGGTTGGAGACAACCTCACCGACGCCGCCATAATGAAGCACACGGGATCCGCTGCGCTAGCATGTGTAACGGCGCAGTTCTTGATTTCGGCGCTTCAGAGTGCTTTGAGTTGAATTGTCTTTTTCATCAATATCGCACTGCGTGGAATTTCACTCTCAATAGCCATTTTACACATCGGATTGTCGAATACGTAATTGTGCGACTTAATTTTACGGCCTCAAGTGACCGAGCTTGTGCGGCTGTGGGTATGGAAAATCCGTTAATATTTAACAGATCCTTTCGCCAGCATGTTCTGCTGCCCTGTGCGGGTTGAATAAATCATCTTATTGTTTTTCACGTGGCCTCTTTTTTTTTTTTTATCCGTGGTTTTACGGACAGCCGCACGTCAGCCGCTCGCGCCCTGCGGTTGGATTCGCTTTCGTTGCGCGGGCTGTTTCTCTTTTTTGAGCTCGAAGAGACTGATGTCGGTCTCTTCCTAATCTTTCGAAGTAAAAATTCGAGTTTTTTTGGCCGTATATAGCTTACAAGGAGCAATTACACCTGTTTGCAGGCAGACGCTGGTATATACTAATGATGCGTGAACGTTGCGACAGCGCCTTTTTTTTCTCGGCTCCCGCGAAAACCGACTTCTCTAGTTGTTGATAGCATACATGATTAAGCAAGGTTTTCACTCGTTTCGTTTTCCTCATGGGCGCCCATTGACCGGAGGTCCTTGAACTTGCTCTCATGTCGAGTTCGCTTGCACCATGGACATATGCAGCGGTTGCTCGACTGCGATTCCTCTGCTTTATTTTATTCAAGGCGATCTCTGCTGATTATTAAACTATGCATGTCAACCTACATAATTGTTAATTTGAGGTCATCATAAACTACACATCTTGTTTCCTGAAAATTTTATATTCGAAATAAAAGTAATCGACTTTAAAAAATTATTCATTACAAGAATAAAGTGACCATAACAGGTTTGATTGAAAAAGCTGCATTATTTTGGCTATGCTTGAACTACATTTTCTGCCGACAGGATTGGGTACTGAACAGTCGGGTTGTTGTAAATATAAATGCTAGACGCCTAAAGGTTGATGTTTATGACTGTTGCAGACAAGTATGTAACGAAGCTTATCAACCTCACCTCTAGCAGACATTAAACACAACAAAACCGAATACGATGCGAATTCGAAAAAGCGGAGCTTGTTGATCCAGTTGATGCATGGTACGAGAAAAAATAAACAAAAAAAATCAGCCAAAATGACGTGTGCATATTGAAAAGAAGGACACCGGTCGACGTTGGAAACACCACTGAAATTTTCTTTTTCGTGAAATTTTATTTTGTTTTTCCAGCGCCGCCCCTGTACTCTTATGAACGCGTCGTTTACGCTGGTTTTCTTTTTTTCACGTAGACGGCAAATCATATTTCTAAAATGCAAACTGCAATATAAATTACCAAGCCAGAAGGACCTATATATTGTGTATGTATAGTCGACTGTAACTCTTGTAGAAAAGATATGAAAGCAACGCGTCAAAAGAGATCCAAATCACGAATTATGTAACAAACTTAGAGCAAAAATTTTGATGTGCGCAGTGTGAAAGCATTTGCAACAATAATGAAAAATAAAAAAAAGGGAAAGACATCAACCACGAACTAGCTAGGAAGAAAGACTGGTAAATTTGATGTGTAGAGTGTGGTATAACAGTTAAAACAAAGCACTCTACACCAAGTTGACATCAGCACAGTCTAGCTTCCATAATTGTCACAATTGTAATATTCGCTTAGCCGGCCTTTGCACCGACAGTTGAGGAGGAGCTGCTGTCTTCCTCTCCAGGAGACGCGTACGTCACAATTTGAACAAGATGGCGAATTGTCGAGAATAGGGCCCCTGGAGGGACATTATTACAAAAAAAAAATCGAATTAAATTTCCGGTTTTACTTGGGAACTTCTTATGAAACATTACTTGGACACTTTGAAAGTAGATTATTTGCTTTCTATAATATCTAATGCGGTTTGAAGTATATAAACGACCCTATTTCCTTAATTGGTTAGAATGTTACGATTGCTTTTCGCCGTTGAAGTTTGGTTTCGTTTAGGGGGTTTAACGTCCTAAACGCGACTCAAGCTACAAGAGACATTGTAGTCGAGGGCTCCTGAACTTTTGATTCCCTGGGGTTCTTCAGCCTGCAGTGACATCGCACAGCATATGGGCGCCTTGCTTCTCTTGCCTATTCAAAGGCGGTCGCAGCAGCCGGAGTTCGATACTGCATCGTTTGACACAGAAGCCGAGTGCCCTAACCAGTGCATCACCATGCCGGGGCTCTTCAGTGGGAATTTATCGGACATGCTGTTTTTATTGTATTCGGTTACATACCTAACCCGCTATTTTTCTGCCGACGTGCATATGGATATGGGCATGTGGATTCGGGCGTTTAAATTTCTGCACCTTTCACCGTCCTTATGCTGGTTGTAATAATGTACTGTGGTAAATTATACAGCTGGCCATACTTTCGAAAACCTTTAAGATAGCAATAAATATATACATCGGTGAACTAATAAATGAATTATCAAAACGTCTTCCAAACGTGTTTTCTTACAGGGTCAAAGAAGTTGTGTATTTCAGGTTAACTTGCACAGGATGTTCGACCTTGGGAATAAAAATTTGAAACATATCGTAGGTTCATTTTCTGAATAATAAAACCTGAATGCTCATCATAGATCACATTTATGCATTCAGCTCTTTCAAAACGCCACAAAGTATGCCCATGAAGTGTGCTCAAGAAAGAAATCAGAGAAAGAAGGGAAGCCTCCGTGAATATGATTTTACAAGGCGGACATTTTGGTGCGTATTTTAGAAATCAAAGAACAACAAAAAATCATCGAGGCTCCACTATCGTATAGCATCAGTCGGAAGTCTTTCGTATCGCAGTAGTGTCTTGCAGTGCAAAGAGAGTTTCACGTTTGACGGCTAGAGGTGTATACTCGCTGTGCAGATAGGATTACTGGACGCTTTTTGAATCCGGATATTATCATCCTGCATGTCATTTCTGGGCAGCTGGCATGCCCACAAGAAAGTTGGCGTCTGGTTTGCTTTGGCGTCACTCTCCATTTCCTGCGTTTTCAACCGCCACAGGAAGCACTTCATCTGCATCTAACCTCAATTACCTCATGCGTCTGCGATCTCTTTCAAACAGGAAAATATTTGGCGTCTGGTTTGCTTTGGCGTCACTCTCCATTTCCTGCGTTTTCAACCGCCTCAGGAAGCACTTCATCTGCATCTAACCTCAATTACCTCATGCGTCTGCGATCTCTTTCAAACAGGAAAATATTTTAGTGATAAAGATTTATGTATCATTGCTGCAATGAACACTCGGTTGCTTTAGCAGGACACTATAAGTGCGAAGAATGTTTCAATGGCATGTACCGAAAGCCAACTGAACAAAGGTATTGGAGTGCAAAAATTAATCCAGGACACACATTGAATTACAGGCGAAATATTATGTACTGTACTCGTAACCAGTAATCAGCTGTCGCTTAAGCTGCAAACAAATAAAGCAGCACAAGATACGATATTGTCATCCACATATAAGAGTGCAAATTAGGTTGCTGGAGCAGAAACGACGCTTTTGTTCAACTGTCAACACAAGTAAAAGGAATACGTAACGCAGTTGCGCAGTTCTTAAGCCCGTGGCACAGGATAGTAGATACAACCCCTAATAAGAGCATGTATCGGGAAGAGAAATGTACGATTTTTGCCGATTTTGCATTACCGTCATAATTTATACAGAAACTGCAGCCGTCAGAAACAATTTATTAGTGCGCCAAATAGCAAAGATGCTACCTAGTTTCGATATCTATGCGCAAACGGTCTGTTAACTTGCTAGTAATACACGCGGCTGTCGTCTGTACAATAATACCAAAATTAAATCGGAATTGAACCTGTTGCCTGACTGAACAAACATTCATTTCAGCATGCTCTATCAATCAAATGCGCAGCAGAAAGCACGAGTGCCTGTACACATCTTGGTGTCCCACGTCAACATTCTGACGCTTGACTTATCGTCGGCCCGAGCTGGCCCGAGCAAGCTGCGTAAGCCGGACCACTGCTGAGTTTCGGCGGCGATGATACCGGCGGTGTTCTTTCAGCATCGTGGCGATTCGTCATAAGTGCCATCTCTTTTCATGTGTCTAGCAATTATTCTTCGGTTTGTCATAAAGGGTAATATGTTGTTCTGTGGCGCTAAAATGCTCGTGGATCGATTTGGCAAATACAATCGAAATTTTGCACATGTGACGGTAAAGTTTATGCAAAATGAACAGGATGAAATTGGCGCCGCTGTCTTTTTTATACAACTTCATTCTCAACAGCATTGAGCATCTCATTTCGTTGAACTTCATTCAATACAAATTGGTATTATTACACAGCAGAAATAAAGTTAGCCAGATTATCAGTGAATGGGATGTTGTCCCTCCTTCAGCTAACTAGAAACCTTTACTCTTCGCCAACATGCGGATAAATGCGCCGCAGATTGATGCGAATAAAAAAAACTTAAAATAGCTTCTTTCTTAGAAAAGCGAAAAATAAATATGGATGAATTTCCGCATCATGCTATTGGCATGAGACGTGCGCCAATTTGTGCTGACAACTTTACTAATGTCAATGTCATATATTTCATTTATTCTTTGCATGAAAATGGCAACTGGTCATGCCCAGACGCTACATTTCCCATTGCATTCCTTCATGCCTACAAAGTTGCAACCGCATTTCCCGAAGGAAACCGCAAGATATTACACTGTACAGGACAAATAAAATTCCCGTCAAACGAAGTATATAAGCCATGGCAGCCACGCGTTCAATGAAATCGATGGCATTACTGATGTAGCAAAAATTGCCCCGCAGCAAGAACAGCACCGCCAATTCGACTCTGCAGCGCCAGTTTACTCGGGCGCCCCAGCACGTTATAATCGGAGCATCAGAGCAATGTGGTCACTCGGATGTGCAGACGGGCTCTCGCTCTCTGCTGCGCATCTGATGCCACACAGCTCTAGCGTTGAAAGCTTCCCTGCCCGGCCCCTGCTCGCGTGCTCCGATTGACTTTTTAGCGCAAATGTAGTTTTGTAGCGAGAGCTGCACTGGCCACATTCTCTAGGACAGAACGCTTGTTCGAACACTGTGACGGCGCAGTGCATCGGAGTTGGACGTAGAGATGATGTCATACCACAAGAAGCCTTCTACACCCGAATGAGAATGGAATGGTCAGCGACGCATGGCAAGGGATGCTCTCACGTGAAGTGATTCCCATATGGCATAAATCAAGCTGAAACCATAAAGTACAATATGCAAAAACCATGTCTTTACTTTCAAGCCGAACTTATTCGTAGCCATGCAGATTGCTCTCGCGCAACTCCATGTTTAACCACAGTCTAAACCACACCTAATTTTATAATGCACGAATGTATTTAACTTATAAACGTTGTGGTCGTTGTGGTGAGGGCTAGTTGGGTGTTCGTGGTGAAAAGTTTGAACTGCGCGGAGGACAAGGTGAGGACGAATGTAGAGGAGACACACAGAAAGCGCTGACTGACAATTGATTTTATTTTCAGGGATTCAAAAGTATACACGCATGACGCAATGCGTGACAGAAAGGCAAATAAAAGAAATATAATTATCTTGGGTTGTGGCATGGGCATCGCACATTTGTTCTGTCAAGAATCGAATCATATATATGCTTGCGGATTTCTGAAAATAAAATCAGCTGTCAGTCCCCCCTCTGTGGGTGCGTCCTCTACCTTCGTCCTCGGCTTTCGCGCTGTTAAAATTTTCATTAAAAATTTTCATTATGCATTTAACAGCTACTTTATCAGGTCTCATTGTCCGTCACACTTCCGTCCACCAAGGCAGATAGTTCTCGCATAGTCGACCGGCTGCTATCAGATGGTGTTTAGAAATGCGTGTTATTGTAGAAAGTAGTACTTCATACTAATGAGAGGTAAGTGAACGTTAAACTGCTGATATTCTTTTTAGTTCGTCACTTCCAATAATACATTACGATAGTAAAATGTTTATAGTCAGTCTTTTATAGTCCGCTGCTAAGCATAGACTAGTGGCGTCCTCTGCCACATATAATGCGCACCACATATTTGTTTGCATTGCAGTAATTCCGCCAGATGAAGCCCCTTATCCAAAATGTAGCGGTATATATACTCGTGTATGTATGACCACTAGACCTCTCCCTGTTTGCAAACACTGTGACGTCAGGGAGGCACGTGACGGTGGGGGCGTGCCGAAGGAAACCCGGCTTGGTTGACAAAAGCGCTGCTTTAAGCCGAGTCTCCCTTATGCAAGGAGTGGCGGGAAGCTGTGCGCTGCTGTGCAATGTTTGCTTCAAATTTTGTGATAGCCATATTCGCATCCGGCACAGTATGCGGCACTCCTTAGTACACGCATCTATTAGCAAGTTTTGCCTCGAGAAAGATAACAGTATCGGCAAGCATGCATGCAATTATTTTTCTTCAGTGAGCTGGTACGGCCGCTTGCGGACGACCTGAAATCCTACCAAACGCTTGAAACTCATAGGACGTAAGCATGCTGGAAAACGGGTCAATGCAGGCATATTACAAACATCATTTTTGTTTTTTTTTTATCTTCACAAAATCGACCGTGAGCCCCGCGAAGGGAAGGCATTTATGAGCGAAAACAGCAGCGCACGCGCGATCTTCGGGCTTGGCTAGATGATTTCCATCCCAAGTACAGAGATTTTTAGTTTTTGTTATGTTCGGCCAGACAAAGAAAAAAAAAATATTTCCGCCTAGTCGTGCAGTACTGTCATCAAAACTGTGATACAAGGAAGCTAACAATAACACGCGAATGAATGCCGTGGTATGGAAAATAACAAAGCGCGATTTGTACCACAAAATAATATTCATGCAAGGCGCACAAATATTCATAAGGGCGCTTAAATGATTTCAATAAACAAAACTTTTCGCTTGGGACACGATAGCTTTTGAACGAGCTGTATAACAATTCCGTCAAGGGATACTGTTGTACTTCTGCGATCATGCCTCTGGCATGACCTTGGGAGCCTATTGGTGAAATAGCTAGCTCCTTCAACATGGCCTACTGAACTGCAATAAATTCAATTCCAAGCAAGAATCTCTAAAAGCGCTGCAATTGATCGCATGCTACCCGGGCCTTTTACAGCGCGATTGGCCAGTATTGAGCACGATTCGTTCGGAAGGGCAGTAAAGCAAACTAATAAGTGCTTGTTCTTTTTCTCCTAATTACGCGAACGTACTTGTATACCAGAAAAATGTGCTTACGATCGATAACAATGTCGAGGCCTGCTGACGCACGACGTTTGTAGCTTGGCTCTTTGCACAGCGATCGTACAGTGGTTCATCTGCGATCAAATATCGCATCACACCACGCGAGATCTTGGCGTTGCGAAAAACACAGCAAGTTGTCACCAGATGAGACCAAATCCTCCGCACCATGCCACCAGCAGCGAAATGTTTTGCCCACCACGAAGCGGCCGCCCCCTTCGCCCCTCCTCCGATACGTCTTTCGTGAAGTAGGCTGGGAGAGGTCTATTTGCCTTTGAGTATCCCACTTGTAAACTGCCACTTGTTTTGCTAAGACGCTATGAGCTCACACAATGGTGTCCTCATCGGTGTAACCTTCCACGAGTGCTGCTGCCAATCGCTGAGAAAGCTTTCGACGATAACGCGACCGCCTTCGGAAGCGACGTGCGAGGACGCTAATCATTATCTGCTGAGACTTTAATGTCGACGCTAAGAAATCGCAGGGGTTGCCAGTCTTCATGCGCCAACTACTTCAAGTCAGAACTATTAACCCACATCAAGCCACTACCAAAAGTGTGTCTTGCATTGATTTCATATTTACACAAGTCGATGTAACCAGCATGAAATATGATGTTACTTCAGTTATTATATGCCGCTGGTCGCCGTCATACGCGATAGCACAGCAACACACACGTGATTAAAACTGTGCTTCCTCACAATCAGTACTTCGTTTATGCCAACAGAAAATTGGTCAGCGCACATGCATTCCTGCAGTTCAATAATCTAAGCATAGCACGGAGTCGACCTCCATTTTTTTCTTGTTTTGTATACAGTAATTGTTTTTGAAAACGTCACAGATCACGACATCGAAGTTTATTATAAGCAATACAGCTGCCTTTTTCTGTAAGGGGACGCAGTTAAGGTGTAGAATAAAGAAGCGCTGCATGGAGAAGAAAGAACTCTACAACTATCATTCCCCATCCCACCAATTAATATGGTTGCCGCTAATAACTTTTATTAATACCCGCATCTCTAAGTACAAAGAGCTACGCATTTCAGAGCAGAGAATATATTACCGCTTTAGATTAAAAAGCAATATTTGTGAAGTGTTTTTCTCGTCATAATAGTACTCTAACTTTGACGAGCATTTATCGTGTTGGACACCAACAGTAACATTTAGTTGTGCAGGAGATTAACGCTAGTTGGTTTAACGTATTGTGTAATTTCACACTATATGACACAGCCTTCGGCCATAAGATTACGATCAACAGAAGTAGCTTACGCATCACTGCTAAGATCTAGCACGAATAAAAGCGTTTCTGCAGTAGACCTTTCTGAAACTCCAGATCTACTATTACTGATGCTGATGAAATGTTGTGAAAAGGGGTAAATTATTCTTTTTTTTCTTTAGTTTAGGTACTCTAAAATTTACTTTATTCATAAATGTTTCTGAGAATGTTTGGAATATATGAAGTCACACCTCTTGAGAAAATTAGTTCAAATAAAATGCATTTGAGAAATTATGATTTGAGGAATGGAGGACGGAATAAGTATAGCCTTACAACAGGTGTGCGTACGCGAATATGAAAACGCAAAAGCAAGAATGAAGTCAATTTTTTTTCACAGTTTTCAGCAAGGCGAACTTGCTGTGTGAAATTGGATGAACTCGGACATTAGAGAACCGACCTCCATGTTTATAAAATGCTCAGTTCTAAATCATAGGCAATTCAAATAAACCTGGCGAAATGTTCGTATGCATTTTTGACAGGAGGAAAGATGTTTAAAATGTATCCTGGCAGCGTTTATTTTGCATTATAATAAATTTTCAAATAAAAAGTGAGCACTCAAAATGTCGAGAATCGATTGTTTCTTTTATCATGATCATTCTTAAATAGCTCATTGTCAATTTAGGAAAGGTATTTACCTAGGCAATTTTAAGTTATCCTCTCACCGAGCTTGTCCACCGCAGCCACTGAGACTGTGCAGCCCTCGATATTACATCTTAAGTGACCGACTCCGTGGGTCACCTTCTTCGCTCGCGGAAATTTTCGTTTGCAGTAGATATACGCGCTTCTGATTCAGGATCTTTTCAACATGCATATTGTTTCTCGGTGCTGTATTCGCCCAGTGGCAAGACGGCGCCGAGCGAGGTATCGCATATGCCAGTCGGACTTTGTCCCTCCCGTGCCGAATCGAACTATTCTACCACCGAAAAAGAATGTCTGGCTGTTGTATGGGCGGTGATGAAATTTCGATCCTATCTTTATGGCCGGCACTTTCGGGTCGGGAGTGACCACCACTCTGTGCTGGTTAACGAACTTGCGAGATCCCTCCGGACGCCTTGCAAGATGGAGTTTACGGCTACAGGCGTTCGACATGACCATTGTGTATAAGTCTGGACGTCAGCGCAACGACGCCGACTGCTTGTCCCGTTCACCTGTCGAGGCTGCGCGTGAAGACAAAGAACCAGAATTTTCCCTTATCGCAGCAGTCAACGCGCTCACTGTTTCGCAGCAGCAACTTGAGGACCTGGCTCTCGCGCCACTAATCGATTTTCTGGAAGCGCGTACTACAGAAGTTCTCTGTCTATTAGCCAGAGCGCAGTCATCGTTTTGCATGTGAAAGAATATTTTATACAAGATAAACTTCGCTCCGACGGGAATAGATTACCTTCTCGTCGTGCCAGAGTCTCTTCGCGAAGAAATCTTGCAGGCATTTCATGACGAGCCCACTGCGGGTCACCTGGGGTATGCTCGAACTCTGGCCCGAATTAAGAAGAGTTATTACTGGCCAAACCTTGCGGCCGCGGTACGACATTACCTGCGAACATGTCATGATTGCCAGCGAGGGAAAGCCCCGCCTGTGAAACCAGCCGGTTTACTGCATCCTGTTCAAGTGCCAAGATACACATTTGAACAAGTTGGCATGGATCTGTTGGGTCCTTTTCCAGATTCTTATTCTGGCAACAGGTGGATAATTGTCGCTACAGATTACCTCACGCGTTACGCTGAAATAAAGGCCCTCCAGCGCAGCACGGCAATCGAGGCAGCGAAATTTTTCATCGAATGCATCGTCTTGAGGCACGGCGCTCCGACATTTATAATAACGGACCGAGGCACTGCTTTCTCTGCCAAGCTACTGGAATCCGTCAAGCAGCTGAGCGGCACTACCCATCGCAGGTCAACCGCCTACCATCCACTGACTAATGACTTGAAAGAACATGTAAAGAAAACTCTCGCCGACATGATGTCCACGGACGTGGATGTTGAACATCGGTCTTGGGATGACGTCCTGCTGTACGTCGCGTTTGCGTACAACACGGCTCAAAAGGAAACAACACAAATGACGCCGTTCTCCCTATTGTATGGCCGCGGAGTTTCAACAAAGCTGGAAGCCATGTTGCCCAAAGACGGCCGTGACTTCGAAGTTGGCGCCGAGGAGTTTACTTAACGTGCAGAAGAAGCGCGGCTGGCGAGGGCATCAGCAAGGCCGAGACCACCAGCGTTACGATGAGCGCCACCGTGTAGTGACTTTCGAACCGTGTGAGAGCTCCTATTCGACGTCGTGGACTATCCGGGAAACTTCTGAAACAGTACTTTGGCCCATAGAAAGTGCTTGGTCAGCTGAGTGAAGTCACGTACGAAGTGCTTCCAGACGGTTTTTATACTATTCGTCGTCAGCAGAAACCCGAGGTTGTTCACGTCGTGCTTTTCGCGAGAAAATGAGCATACCGCCTTGCCGCATGTTTCTTGCGTTATGTTTCTTTTCTGGTTTCGAATTCATCAGCTTGACTTTTATTTTTATTTTTTTTTGGAGGGGGTAATGTAGCATGTGCAACAGCGTGCGCCGACTTGACGAAGAAGTGGCCCACGTGTCGTTCGATTAGAAGAGGCGAAAGTTGTGGTGCCGACCTTCTCTGGGTTCTCTGGACCTGCTCTGCTGTGCCTTCTGCATTAACCCCCCATTAGACCTTCTAGTTACGAGCTCAAAAGGCTACGTGACACTGGTGGAGGTGCATGCAGCCTTGAACCCCATGCCTCGGGCTTCTCGCAGCCGCTCATCGAGTCCCGACAGGCTTCCGCTCGTGTCTGCACCTGTTCATCGCTGCAGCCGTCGCCTACGCGGTCTGGCGCCGGAATTTGCTCCTCTACCTGAACCGGCGTCATCCGACCAGCAGTTCGAGATTTATACAATGGCCCAGGCAAGTCAACATATTTTGCTGCTTCAGCAGCCTCGTCTGCCCCCCAGTTTCCATGGCGGCACAGGGGAAGATGTCGATGACTGGATCGACCAGTCCAAGCGAGTGGCGCAATTCAATCAGCGGAGCCCTGCTCAGAAGCTGCGCATTGTCTATTTCGCAATTGAGGAGTGCGCTAAAACGTGGTATGAGAATAGCGAAGCCAGTCTTCAAAGCTGGGATTCCTTTAGCCAGCAGCTGCGAGATACTTTTGCAGCCACGACCGGCGTGATCGCGCAGGCCGCCTCCTAGAAGCTCGTGTGCAACTGCCTAATGAGAGCGAGGCAATGTTCGCTGAGGACGTGACCCTTCTTTGCCGGCTGGCTGATCCCGACAGGACGGAATCAGCGAAGTTGCACCACCTAATGCAGGGTGTCAAAGAACCCTCTTCGCTCGTTTGGTTCGCAGCCCACCTCAAACGATCGCGGACTTCATCAATGAAGCTACCCTCATTGAGCGAGCCCTGCAGCAACGATGCCGGCGCACTGAGTCTGCCTTTGGTCAAACTCAGCAAGGTAAGCGATGGTCGCTAAGGATAGCACTTAATTCCCAGGGACAGAAAGCATAACTGGGGGTGGAAAATTTAAGTGGCGGATGAGATTAAGAACACTGCTGAGATAGAATGGTCGTAGTTGGCCCAGTAATGGTTAAATAGAGAGATTAGACTCGCTTATTTTCCGCGAAATGAGTGTCTACTGGTTCACAATATGACAATGATATTTAACGTCTCTTCTAAGATGCACTCTCTATTGAAGAAAAGAACGTCGACTTCAAAAGACCAATGGGAACCGTGTGTAATAATAAAGGTTCGAAATACTTTCGTGCGTGCGATAGGCTGCTTTCTCAGCAAACGTCTCCATTTAGAGACAGGCGTGGCAGCGCATCTTAAGTCATAGCTGAGGTTGGCGTACATGCATCGACTCTTGCCAATCAATCGTGTTTCATATGACGCCCAGAAGCTTTCTTTTTGCTCTGAAGGAAATAACAGGCGCCTCGCGTGCAAATTACTTTCTTTTATCACACAATGTTCTTGTCAAGCTGACATGTACCTAGTCGCCGTTTTCTAACCGCTCCACCACACACCTTCTCGCCGCGCCAGTACACAAAACAGTGGTCTTCATCAATAGGCGGTCCATGAAGCATGCGACGACTTCCACATGAAAAAATTCGAATACACACTAATTTCCTGCTCTGCCATTATTAATAACGCTTTCCGGGCAAAATATAGGGCTTTAGGGAGCGCTCTTTCTCTCTGGCGAATGTACCACACGTTATCCGACTGGCGAATCCTTATTCGGCATTTCATATGGACCCCGTTACGAGCCAGCAATGTCTCGATCAAACCGCCATTGAGTTAGAATTGAGTAATATTGCATAGCATTCTCTCGGGCGACGCTTTCAAATCACCTATATTATCATCGTCTAAGAGTAGGTGCTGTCCGCAATTACCTACTCCAAAGAAATGGCGCCATTCAATCCTCTGTTTAGACAGCTTGTTTTGGTAGAAATGCAATAGGTAGACTGAATAGTGAGAATAAATATATTTGTTAGAAGCGATATTGCATGGATTCGTGTTCTTTTATCAATGAGCAAGTCTGTGCGATAGAATTTGCTATGAGTCGCCCCATATTTTAAAGAGTTTCGTGGCGACCACAAAAAACGACCATCCACTCGAGGTGAGCGTATTCAGAGGAAATTAGTAAGCATTTTGCAGGTGCGTCTCAGAGTACGGTGATAGCAGCGCTGACAAGTATGTAAATTTTCAGTTTTTGGAAACATCGGTGAAGAAAGCTGCAAGAAAGTATTGCAGTGCATATGCCTCAGCCAGCTATTTTAAAGTATGGTAAACAACATTCTAAATTATGCAACATAACTTAGCCTAGAAGCATAAAATGTGTGTTCATTTAATACTTATAACAAAAAAAAACTTCATTATGTTAAAAAGTATTGTGCTTGTGCCAGGTTAAAGTGTCGGATTCAGTCATGAACATCGCTGCAATTTCTTTGCGCCCGCTGGCACCTGGCTAAGGTACTGCCTCTGTGCTCTACGAAAAAAGGCGTGAAATTGTCATTTCTCCAAATTCAAGGAAGGATTATTTGATTGCTGGCTTTTATGACGTGGTAAAATGTGCAGCGCTGTATTCTGGACAAGATCACGTTAGAATTCAAACTTGAAGCTGCATCTAAGCTGCACAATTGCACTTTGGTCATTCCGTGTATTAATGATGTATAAATTCATTGAGAAAGATGAGTCTGTATTGCAAAAATAATGTTGACACTTTAATATATACATCAATGTACAACAAATATTGATATGAAATTCGAAATTGTATGCCTAAATAATCAATCCATTTGCGTCAGTATGCTTCAAAAAGGAAGCAACAACATATCTGAATAGTGGTAAAGATAATCAATTGACCTACTGCTTAATCTTTTTGGAATCAATTTACAATCGGCTTTAAGGGAATTTTGGTCGGGTCAAAACCTGTTTGAGCTCTGAAAGCTGCTTTCCAGCGCACATATGTAGTGTCATTTGTGGGCACAAGAATCTTTTGGCAGGCGGAGTTATACAGCTGCCGCGAGAAGTTTGTCTTTCTCTTGAAGTAGTTGGCGCAGTCTTCTCCCGGTCCTTTGTCAACAGAAGAATTTGTCACTCGGAGGTCAAACCAGTCGAATTTAACTGCAATTCATAGAGAAACTGTCAAACATAGTTCGTTCTTCAACGAATTTAATAAGTGAAATATCGCCGAAAAGATGAGTGATCATATTATATATTGCATTCAGACAGTTGAAATGCGTACACAAAATATTTAGGGACGAGTGAATAAATCTTATGCACAGGAGATACACGAGAAGACGCAACTTCAGTTAATAGCTCTTTAGGGCCAAAGCTAACACACATCTGCTAATATTTTCATTAAAGCTAACAGCTGCGCTAACGTTTAGAAAGCTCTAAAGTAAACATACTCCCTCCCTTCCCCCCCCCCCCGAACACTTAGAAAAGCAATGCTTTTTTTGTTACCATGTCGCCTCTGACCCTACGTATTACATGCAGTACTTCAAGTTTGTGTGCGCATAGCAGGGGACAGACAAAGATGTCTTAATCGTGGTATTCACATGAAGGATTCACGGATCCTAAATTAGCAAACGACGCGGATAGCGCACATTTACACTGTGCTTCATGGTGTGTTTCATTGAATAGCATGATAAAATAAGTCGATTCTCGATGTATCGAATTATTGCTTAAATCGAACTCTCATAATGCCTTCTTGAAGATATCATGCAAACGTATAGGTGTGATGATCGCATTTATCGATTTTCCGTTCAGAGGGGTATTTTACGCGCCGTACACCTGCAACGAGTGCTCCTCTTTGACACCCCATGATCACTTTTCGCGTGCCAAGCCAGGCCGGCTGCGCAGCCTTGGCCTCCTGTTGGCTGATGTAAAATGGCTCGATGAAGTGAACATCGATTCCAATTGAACGCGACATTATATGAAGTTAAATGAAGCATGCTTGTTTTCAATGCACACTGCTGCGACGCGAAAAATCGAAAGGTTCTGTGCACCGGTAGTTGTGCGGTGAAGCCGGCCTTCCTGACTGAAGCCCTGTGGCGGCTTCTCGCTCGGCCTGCTTCGCCGCGGAAGAAGAAAGCAGCGGTGCCGTATTTGAAATAATTTATTGTAACCTGCACAGTGTGCCGATAACAGAACTAGACCATGATAAGCAGTGACTTTTCCAAAAGCACCGCGTACCGCAGTTTTGATGTCAACCCCAACACTGTTTTATCGGCAGATAAAGTGCAGATACCGGTTTGTTCCGGAAGAAGCACGCTAGAGTGGGCAGGGCTAGCACCGAACACATAGCTCTGATCCATACACTTCGTCGTCGTCGTCAGGTGCCCAGCGAACCAGCTGGCGGGATATAACAGTGTCTTCCCCCTCCCCCTCCTGCCGTTTACCCAGAGTAGATGTTCGCATTTTCACGCGCCTTCTGTGTTAGTGCTTCTTAGAACGAGTCAGTGCTGCTAAGTGGCCGGTGTAGCCCGGCAAAAAGAATCGCCATTCGCAGTCTCCCCTGGTGATGCCGTGATGAAAATTTACCAGCCTCGGAAAGTGGGATGTCTTGAAAAGAAAATAACGAATCCCGCTCAAATTCGAGTTGCACTTAGGAGCTCTGGCGCAGTCCTATGGAATATTATACTGTAGCTGACCGGAAAAGCTTCATAGGAACGGTGGCCAATCTTCCTGGTGATGTTAACAACCAACCACTTCCGAGAGTCGGTGACATTACGAATGGGCACTGATTGCCTTTCCACGGAAATTGGTCTGTCCACAGAAATTATCTGTTCCGCAGCTGACGTACAAGTCAAATACATAATATATAAGGTCATGCTAAGCTGTACAAACATAAAGAACCCTGATAGGCGACATGCAATGCTTCGCGGTCGTAGTTTGCCTAATGCCATTTTAGTCACCTGGTCCATTCTCTCCAGCAGCTAGCTTGCATGCAGCTCGCTTGAAGCTGCACCCGCTGCGAGTGGTGATCGCCATTATGACTGTGGGACGCGCATAGCAGCAAGAAGCGCGTCGCTAGCATGGATACACGTTACTAGTGATTCTGGGTTACGAGTGACTCTGGAGCTTTATATATCAAATTATTAATAGATATAACTATTTCGCGATAACCTCGTGTATGATATATCCAAGATCAACCTAATGCGCAAATTCCGGATTGACCTAAAGTGGCGTGAAGGCAAGGAGCAACAAAACAGCAGTTTTGTGCGCAGTAGAGCGGCGTGATGATGCACTGCCTCGATAAAGAACTCCACAGCAGAGCTCAGCGAACCTAAAGCCTCTTACCTCAGCCCAATCTGCACATGACGCAGTGCGTCAGCACACTGTATATATATATATATATATATATATATATATATATATATATATATATATATATATATATATATATATATATATATTGTCACGTCTCGGTAGAACACCAAGGAGAACGTAGCGATAGATGGTTTGAATGGTCGACCAGAACAAGTCTTGCGTTCCAGCTTCTTTCACTTCCAGGCTCGCGCTTGTCGTCTCAGATGTCATCTTTTGCGTCGTCTTCTATATGCGTTATTTGCCCCCCTCCTCAGGAAGCATCGTCTCGATGAGGTCAGTCCGAGTTGTACGGCTTCATACGCATAGGAGTCCAGACCCACACTTTGTCGCCAGGTTCGTACATGACATGTCGGTGTCTCTGATTGTAGCGTCGTGCATCATGCTCTTGCTGATTTTTGATTCACACACGCGCTAGTTGTCGAGCTTCCTCTGCACGTTGAGCGAATTCCTCGGCGTCCTGATCGAGATCATCGGTGTCAGCATTTGGGAGCAGCATTGCATCCAGCATAGTTGTTACTGGTCGCCCGTGAAGGAGGCTGAATGGTGTCATACGAGTGGTGTCTTGGCATGCCGTATTGTAGGCGAACGTGACGTAGGGAAGAATTTCGTCCCAATTCTTGTGGTTCACGTCGACGTACATGCAAAGCATGTCTGCGATGGTCTTATTGAGACGTTCCGTCAACCCATTGGTTTGGGGGTGATAGGCTGTAGTTTTACGATGACTGGTGCCACTGAGGCGGAGAACGGTCTCCAAAAGTTCGGCCGTAAATGCAGTTCCTCGGTCTGTTATAATGAGTGCCGGGGCGCCATGCCTCAGGACAATATTCTCAACGAAGAACCGAGCTGCTTCAGCGGCGGTACCCCTTGGCAGAGGCTTGATCTCCGCGTAGCGGGTTAGATAATCGGTGGCGACAATTATCCATTTATTCCCGGCTGTGGACGTCGGAAATGGTCCCAGGAGGTCCACGCCGATTCGTTTAAAAGGTTTCATTGGCACTTGAGAGGGTGGAGTAGGCCAGCTGGTTTTACATGAGGTGATTTACGGCGCTGGCAGTCTATGCACGTGCGTACATAGTGTTTCACTGTCGCCGGCAGTTTTGGCTAGTAGTATCCATGCTGTACTCTAGCCAAAGTGCGGGTGTAGCCTAGGTGACCGGCGGTTGGCTCGTCGTGACACGCTTGCAAAACTTCACTGCGGAGAGCTGATGGGACGACGAGTAAATGACTGTTTCCCCCTGGGCGGTTCGAGTAAATGACTGTTTCCCCCTGGGCGGAAGTTCTTCGTGTAAAGTACGTTGTTGCGAATAAAGAACGAAGGCATTACTCGGGCGAAAATCTTAGGCACAACCGTAGTTCACTCTTCCAAGAAATCAATAAGAGGGAGCAATTGCTGGTCCTCTCGCTGCTGTTGGGAAAGCGTTGCGTCATCTATGATACCTAAAAACGCAGTGCCTTCATCGGTCATAGTGGAAGGTTCGACCGGCGCTCGGGAAAGGCAATAGGCATCCGTGTGCTTCATTCCAGATTTGTAAATAATGGCTATGTCAAATTCTTGTAATCGAAGGCTCCAACGCGCGAGTCTCCCTGAAGGGTCCTTTAGGTTCGTCAGCCAACAGAGAGAGTGATGGTCGCTAACGACTTCAAAGGGGCGAGCGTACAAATAAGGGCGGAACTTCATAACCACCCATACCACTGCAAGGCATTCTTTTTCGGTTGCCGGGTAGTTCGCTTCTGCTTTAGATAGGGTCCTGCTGGAGTAAGAAATTACTTTTTCCACACCATCCTGGCGCTGCACCAGCACAGCACCTAAGCCCACGAGCTCCTCGTAACCGAAGTGGCACTTCTCGGGCTTTAGGGTGAGGCCTGCAGATCGTATTGCCTGAAACACAGCTAGCAAACGGCGTAGATGCTCTTCAAATGTGGCCGAAAACACAATCACGTCGTCAAGATACACCAGGCATATTTGCCACTTAAGTCCCGAGAGCACAGTGTCCATCAGCCTCTGAAATGTTGCTGGTGCCGAGCACAAACCGAACGGAAGCACCTTGAACTCATACAATCCGTCGGGACTCGGGAGTGACGAATGTTGTCTTCTCCCGATCCCTCTCATCTACTTCTATCTGCCAATATCCACTTTTCAAGCCCATTGAAGAGAAGTAACGTGCATTTCGTAGGCGATCAAGGGAATCGTCGATGCGAGGAAGAGGGTAAACGTCTTTTTTAGTCACTTGGTTGAGCTTGCGGTAGTCTATGCAAAATCGTAAGCTGCCGTCCTTCTTTTTAACAAGCACCACGGGGGAAGCCCAGGGGCTCTGTGACGGCTGGATAACGTCGTCTCTAAGCATTTCGGCCACCTGGTGCTGAATGGCTTCGCGTTCTTTCGGAGCCACACGGTAAGGATTTTGTCGAATCGGGCGAATCGAGTCATCCGTAATGATTCGATGTTTTGTCAAGGGCGTTTGGCCGACCCGTGATTCGGAAGCAAAGCAGTCTCGAAATTGATCTATGAGATCCAAAAGGCGGTCCCGTTCTGAAGAAGACAGATTTGGGCTCCCATCGACGATGGTTACGGGCGTCTTGCACATTGGCCCTTCCTGTTGCAGTGAGAAGCAGTGCTGCGCATTTAGGATGCTGTCGAAAAAGGCCACAGTTGTGCCTTTCGGAATTTGCTGACGCTCGTCGCTGAAGTTTGTCAGCAGCACTTCGGTCTGTCCATCGGTCAAGTTGACTAGCCCTCGAGCTATAGAAACACCTCGGCTTAGTACCAGGGTGACTGCCCTTTCGGCGATTCCATCGCCGGTATGCGCCACGTCACACTTCACTTGAACAAGAGAGCATGATCGCGGAGGTAATGTCACCGTCTCCTTGGCGACGCGTAAGGGCATCAGAGGTACTTCCGCATAACCAAGGTCTCCATGATTCTTGATGAAGGCAACGACGCTATCTCGAATGCTGATTACAGCCCCATGAAGGCGCAGAAAGTCCATGCCCAAGATGAGGTCTTTGCAACAGTCAGGGAGAATAACGAAACTGCCGACAAACACCGCGTTTCCTATTGCTATCCGGGCAGTGCACTTCCCTGTCGGTGCCTGTAGCTGACCCCCAGCACTTCTAATTACTGGCCCAGTCCATTCGGTTCTTACTTTACGCAGCGTATCAGCCAGCTTCGGGCTAATAATTGAAAAATCCGCTCCGGTATCCACTAGAGCATGTACCTACAGCCCGTCAATAGAAACGGAGAGGTCAGCACTAACAATTTCATCCAGGCTGCTCGTCTTTTTCGGCATTTGCGGCGGAAGTGCAGCAAGGTCGGCGCTGTCAGCTTCGTCGTCGGGGCTGCTCATCTGGTGCGGCATTTTCGGCGGTAGTGCGGCGATGTCAATGCTAATGTTAACAGCGGCGTCAGAAGCACAGGTTGACGGCGGTTGCGGCGGTGGTGAGGGGTTTGGCATTTTTCGACTGGTTGCAACCTCCCCTCGCGAGGTTGCGGCTGTTAGTTTCCCCGGTGAGGGCTCGGGGACCGCTGTCCGCTAACGTCAGCAATGCTACGGCGCATTGGCGAAGGATAACGCTGTGGTGATGGGGAGGAGCGGCGGCGGAAGCCCCGGGATTGTTTTCCCTACTAACCGGAGGGTCGTCCTCGATTTGGGCAGTGTCGGCATTGAAGTGTTGGCGAGCAGAAGCAGGCGGAAAGGCTTGCCCCTCTTCGCGGTAGCGGCAGTACCGATACACATGGCCAGGTTGTCCGCAGTAGAAACAGAGTGGCCGGCTATCATAACTGCGCCACCTGTCAGTTCGGCGTGGCTGAAAGCGCCTGGAAGGCGCCCACTGAGGTCCATGGAAGAGTCGCGTCTCCTGACGGCTCGATGAGCTCGGTGGGGCGTGGTCTGGGGGCGGGCGACGAAGGGCTGCGGCATAGCTCTCATGTTGCTGCTCCTGGTAAGGTGAAGGAACGTCGGCCGTGAAGCTAACGGGTTGTGGAGCGTGGTATGGCTCCGAAATAGCTGCCGCGTTGTCGACGGGGTGAGACTGGTTACATGGTGCAGATGGTGATAAGGCATACCGAATTTCATTCCTGACGGTTTCCACGAGGGCCTGTGATGACTGAGCCTTCGTAGCCGTAATACGCTGGAGCTCCTCAAGGACAATTTCTCTAATGAGGTCTCGAAGAGCAGTCCTATCGGTTGCATTCAGCGCCGCCGCAGTCGTCGAAGCACAGTTAACGGGTCAGTTGTACTGGCGGCACCGGTCTTGTAGGGCTCGCTCTATAGCAGTAGCGTCCCTAACGAACTCTCTCACCGTTTTAGGTGGGTTGCGTACCAAGCCGGCAAACAACTGTTCTTTGACACCATGCATGAGATGCCGTAGCTTCCTTGGCTCACTCATATCAGGGTCGGCACGGCGAAAAAGGCGAGCCATGTCTTCCGCAAACATAGCCACGCTCTCATTTGGTTTCTGGATGCGCACTTCAAGCAGGCGCAGCGCATTGTCCCGTCGGTCAGTTCTCGCGAAAGTGTCGACCAGCTGTCAGCGGGAGTCATCCCATGTGGATAAACTGGCCTCGTGGTTTTCAAACCACGTTCTAGCATTATCCTGAAGGGCAAAATAAACATTACAAAGCTTCTGGTCTGCGCTCCACTGGTTTATCTTGGCCACTCGCTCAAACTGGTCGAGCCAGTCCTCCACATCTTCAAACGCTTCCCCGCGAAAGCATTCTGGCACCTTGGTGTTCTGTAGAGTCACCGGCGTAGGGTTGGTATGTGCCATGGCTTGGGAGGTCTGAGGAACTTGGGCGTTTGAGGAGTCGTTCGGTAGGTGACTGTACTCCGGCGCTAGGCCTTGAAAGCGGCGGCTAGTACAATGGACAGGCGTGTCGACGTTTGGGACCCACTGTGCACTGCCGGAAGGAGTCTTATGCATACCCCAGCGCGCTCCACCAGTGTCACGTCTCGGTAGAACACCATAGAGAACGTAGCGATAGATGGTTTGAATGGTCGACCAGAACAAGTCTTGCGTTCAAGCTTCTTTCACTTCCAGGCTCGCGCTTGTCGTCTCAGATGTCATCGTTTGCGTCGTCTTCTATATGCGTCAATATATATATATGTATATATATATATATATATATATATATATATATATATATATAGATATATATATACACACATATATATATATATATATATATATATATTTTTTTTTTTTTTTTTTTTTTTCTTATCCTGAGTAAACATCAGTTCATCACCCTACGCGGGGCCGTGCACATGGTAGTGGCGGCAGCGGTGCCCATTCACTATGTCCGCCCCGTCGACGCTGGTCCCGGCACCGAAACCATTGGATACCTTGGATGAAGCATTGATTGCTTGGAAAACGTGAACAAATGAATTCATGCTTTTTTTTCCACGGCCACCCCGTTGCATAAGCAGCCTAGACAAGTGCAAGCAGCGACGCTACTTGTAACGATTGGAGAAGACGGCCGGAAAAATATTTAGCACCTCCAAGTTCGACAACTATGAAAACAAAAACATTGTCGACATCTTGTTTAAGTTTGAGGAATTCTTCAAACCATTAACAAATCTGGCATTTCATGAGTTCTGGTTTGGATGAAGAGACCAAAAACAAGGGGAACACTGATGGACAGAGCTAAAACGCCTAGCAAGTTCGAAGACTTAGAAAAAACTCTTTCTCCGCAGCCGCATTATCGTGAGAGTGCAGGACAAAGGTCCACAGCAAAAGCTTATTGCCGAAAACTCGCCGTATGAGAAGGCAGTTGCAATATACCGTGCCCACGAACAAGGAAAGGAACAATTTAAGGAAATCGGTGAAGGGAACCGGAGCAGCAGGCGACGCAGTAGATGCAGTCGGGCCGCGGAATCAGCCTTGTAGTTTTTGTGGCTATTTCACTCACCGTGCCGTAACGGGCCCGGCTGAAGGGAAGATATGCACGAAGTGCGGTGGGCTCAATCACTTCACCCAAGCATACAAAGCGTACGCCCCGTCGTATCAGAGGTTCTAAAAAGGAACTGCACGAACTGCAAGGCGAGGATGACTACAATTTCATTTTGGAAACTTTGACCATTGGTGTTCTAGCCTCAGACCATTGGAATGCAACAGTTTAATGCAACAGTGCCATTTACATGGAAGCTGGGCAAGAGCTAACTGTTGTCATTTCGAGCAAGGCTGTAGGAAAGCCTCCGAGCAAACCTCACCAAGATTGTCGCGTAACTCTAACGGCGTTCATCGGTCATAAAACACTGGCCAAAACAAAAATTGGGCTGCGTTTGTACGCTAACAAAGTGCACGAAGAGACTTTTTTTGCGGTTGACCAAGACGTGTCCGTGAACCTCAACTAAACAGTGGCTGAACGCCTTGGTTTCATTTGACGAGTGCAAATTGTGAACGTAAAAAGGTAAATGAGCAAACAGAATGGTCCAGTCATATGGTCACTGTATAGTTAAGAAAGAAAAAAATATGTATCTGCCTAGACCCCCAAGCACTAAACAAAGCTTTACTACGACAGAAATAACCATGCCGACCCTAAAAGCTGTTATGCCTAGGCTTGCCGGAGCCAAGTTTTTTGCAACTTTAGACGCAGCATCAGGATTTTGGCTTATAAAACTATCGGACGCAAGGAGGAGGAGGAGAAGGAATATGAGGAAAGGCAGGGAGGTTAACCGGTAAAAGAAACCGGTTTGCTACCATGCCCTGGGGGAAAGGGGTGAGTGGATATAAAAGTTGTGAGAGAGGGATGGGTGAAGTTAGTACAGTTACATCACATCACGTCACAGTCATATCACACGCAAGCTCGAAGCTCTGCAATGAGCACACCACCTTACGAATGCTATCGCTTCCTGAACATGCTTTTCAGAATTGCCTCAGCCCCGGAAGTGTTTCAGGTAGCAATGCATTGCGTGCTAGACGGTTTGCCAAACGTTGAAGTAGTAATGGATCACATCCGCTTACGGGGCAAGACAAAAGAACATCACGGGTACCACTTGCAGCTTCTTTTAACACGCTGTCGCGAACATAACCAGAAACTGAACTTGAAGAAATGCTCATTTTTCCAGACCGAGGTACGTTGCCTGGGACATGCGCTCACTTGCAAACGGCCTACAAGTTGACCCATAACCCATAAAAGATATTCTAGAATTGTCAGAGCCAAATAACAGTAAGGGACTGCAAGTTTTTCTGAACACAATAAACTTTGGGCAACGTTTCATCTCTAATATGTCCGTTGACTGCCCCTATAGGTCTTGACTGCGTAAAGATATCGCATGGTTTTAGACAGAAAAGCAAGAAGAAAGCTTCAAAAGTCGGCGAGTCTCTGATAACAGCTCTGATTCTCCATTATTTTGACTCCAAGAAGGAAGTTACCTTATCAGTTGAAGGAAGTCGGTTTGGGGAGGGCGCCGTTCTAATGCAAGATGCACACCCACTTGATTTTTCGTCACTCTCACTGACAGATTAACACCAAATATATGCTGAGATAGAAAACGAATGAAACTCTCGCTATACTGCACGGGTGCACTAAGTTTCACGATTATCTATTTGGACAGCAGGCAGTAATGGTTGAGACAGACCATCGGGCATTGGAGGCCATACTCAGCAATCCACTGCATCAGTGCCCGCTACGGTTGCAACGCATGCGACTAACTTTGCAGCGTTACCCCATCATAGTGACGTACAAACCTGGCAAAGACATTTTTCTCGCAGATGCATTATCTCGTTTTCCAAGTAAAGCAGGCACAGAAGAACACGAGCAATTTAAAACCAATGCTCTTGAATGCGTTTCAGCCTCGGAGCCCTGCTTGAAAGACCTGTCCGCAGAAACGGGTGACGACAACAACCTCACAAAGCTGCGGGAGTACGCCGAGACAGCGTAGCCTCTTCACAAGCTCGAAGTTCCAGAACAACTTCCTACCTACTGGGGTTACCGAGACAGGATACACGCAAATGGTGGTCACGTGTTTCAGATCAACAAGGCGATCATACCCGAGTCAAAAATATAGATGATCCGCGTATTTCACGCGGTACACGTTGGAGCTGATAAAACGAAGGCTAGGGCTAGGACCGTGATGTTTTGTCCGTATATATCAGGCTACATTAAGTAGTTTTGTAAAGGCTTCAAGGTGTGTCTCCAGAATCGCCCACGAAACGCCAAAATGCCCTCTTAAGTCATGACGTTCACACCCTACCCTCATCGTCGACTTATAATGCGAACGCCTTTAATGGCTTATACTGTAGTTCGTAGAAGGTGTCACACTTTGCGGCCACCCTAGGTCACGTGATGCCACCCGAGATGACGGCCACCTTAGGTCAAGGTGGGCCACCCCGGGTCCATGAACCTAACGGGGGGCGTATTAAGGCGTAAGCCCTAATAAGCTTTCAGTTTAGCAGCTGATATTTTGTCGTAATTCGTACAGCCATTTTTCACGAACCAAGACCCACGATAGGAATACTATGTCGTGGATTTCGCATTCCCGGAAGCATTGTTTTGCGCGTTGTGGCTGATAGAACTTTTCCTTTATTTACTCTTCCTATGCTATGATAAGTGCGTACCCTCCTTAGTACAGTTTAGTGGCTGAGTAGCTGCTAAACCTAACCAAACAAAATTGTGCTTCATGCTTACTTTTGTTTGTACTCAGTTCTTTTTTTCCCGAACATTACACTTTTTGTCATTGCCTATATTTTATCCGATTTGAAATCCGATTAAACGAAGGCTGTCTGGAAGCGAGCAGCGTTGATGTTCGAGATTGTAACAATAAATTACTTTAGAGCATTATTTGTGTTAAGATCTTCATAGGAAAAGGCTTATTACAAAATAAATTTCTTGATGGCATGCTGATGGGTAGCGCAAGAAGATAACGGCATTGAATAAGGAACCTTGCAAGGCTCTCAAAATACGCTTGGAGGGGATGTCGCCATAGTGTTAATGTATACCGTTTACGGCTGCCCTTGCGGACTGTCGTTCGATCAAGTGCATCCACATGCCACTTGCGCTTAATCACTAATGTCTTAATTTGCGTTCCTAATATCTGATATATATTCCCTAGCATACAGTCATAAGCTGCAGCATTGCCAAAGGCTACGTAACAGTCTTAAAGCCCGCTTCAACACCAAGCCGCACAAATTTACCTGCACCACCTACGGATAACGTGTCAACACAGTATGAAGGAAAACTTAACAAGCCAAGCCAAGCTGACGTTCCGACAAGGTGACTTAGACGAGTCCCTTTTTCAAAATGTCGGCTTGGCTTCGCAAACTATGGCTCCCCCTCAACTCTTGTTCAGTTTTCTTTCATCCTGTGCAGACGTGTTATCCTCGTTATGCCGTATCTGACTGCAGACACAGGAGCCGAGACCAGGGTTAGAATCCCATCTCAACCACTTTGATTTTATTCACCTATATATCCTAATGAGATTTAGACACGCTGCGACCTATTAATAGTAATTTATGGCATGCTCTTTTTTCTTTTGAATACACCAATCCTCTTGTTTCGTGAACACATGGACAATCCGGATTTTGTCTACTCGTAATCGTCACCGGCGCCATCGTGTTCCAAATGGGTGTCTTAGCGATTCCGGGTTAAAATTGTAGATTCCATAGCGCATTCTACAGCACGTTTTTTCTTGCCAATTCAAAACTAAGTCTCTTAGCGGGTAGCGCACATTTTCAATGTGCTGTTGTTGATAGTGCCTGTCGACACCACTGATTTTGCATTTATTATCCTAAATATCAGTGCTTGCTGAGCAGTATTAAATTATAATGCTCTTATCCCCATTCTTCTTGCCTAAAGCTGGCTAATTTGTTTTGCAGATATAAACTCTTTTTGTTAGTGTCTTCACCCGAAAACGACTGCTCGAAAGAAAAATGACCTTAATGTAGGCCCACATTCATTCCGCGAGTTTATGCGTTGCATGTGCAAGAAATAGCCTCGGGGAATGTTCTGGTGCACTTTAATATGTTTGAAATTTTTACTTCACACTATATCTACTGCACCTCGCAGAGAATGTCAGAACATTTCAAAACTAGAAGTCCGGGAACAAGAGATGTGTTTCAGCAGTCTTCTTGCTTTTAAAGAGTATTAAGAAGGAGCTGCGCACTTTGGACGGCCGCTCAACTTCATGGGAAGAATGTGTTGACTTAATTATTCTCTCAAACGTTTTCTCATATGCAAGTTTGAAATCCCCTTGCCCGAACAATTTCCTGAGACTATCTTCCCTCCTCATGCTTAACTGCCTGTTTGTGTTTACCTTACTAGTCTCCTTTTTTTAGGCTTTCCTGCCGCCCTATCCAACCTAGTTCCTCCAGCAGAAAAGAAATTTTAAGGGCGAACTGCTTCCATTGCAGTTTCTAAGAGTGCACGAATAATTCCGTTTCCCTAGCTAGCTAGATATGTAGTGTGTGGCAAGAGCATCAAAACTTACCGAAGCCCAGATAGTTCAACAATACTTGAAACACACCGCACGTGTTGTTTTGGTTTTGATATAACAGTATTTCTGAACCTTCAACTTCTCCCCCTGTAGGGACGAAAGCGCAAAAGCAAAACATCGAGAGAAGAATGAACCACATACCGGGTAATATTTTTCATTACTGACACACGCTTAATCTTGTTTCCTGCACGACCGTCAGCTTTTTCTGGTTTGCTGCGCTTAGGGAATTGCAGAAGGAACTGGAATTCTTTATCAAGAATCTTATCCCCGATTGCATCGTTTATATCGTTTGAATTTTTCCTGGAAATAATGAACTTTCTCTCTCTCTAACAAGTAATTAAGCATGAATGAAATGGACACAAATAAACAGGAAGGCCCAAATCGCGAGCCTTAAGGCAGTGTGATCGAGAATAATGGTCACCACACATACATCCTACCTGGCTTTTCTAGCTTCATCGTGTCCTTTCTCTCAACTTGAAATGTTCCTTTGAGGGGAAATGTATTCCTGTTTGAAAAGAAAACACCATAAAGCCACGAGTATACAGGTAAATGGATATACAGGTCTCACCTTTCGCCATTGAGATAATATGTTCTGTTGAAGAGCACATAATTTGAAGTAAAATTGTTCACAGTGTCCACTTTACACAAAATGGCTACTTGTTGCGATGTCTTGAAGGTCCAAATTGGATCACTTGTGTTCCAAAACTAGAGAACAAGTTTGATCATTACGGGAGTATTGAATAATCTAAATATTCGGTCAGATCAATGCAGGCTGTCTCAGAGTAAATTCTAAGGCGATAGCCTTTAAAATGGCTTATGCTCGCGGATCGTGTGTCCGTCCATCCATCCGTAAAGCTTTCGTTACGTGGGAGGCGGTAGCTATCAGCTGACATGGCCGAGCACTAACTGGACGTAGTGCTTCCTGACATTACGTTTGGCAGGAGCTGCCAACTCGGGCTTCTCCATTCATATAGGAGGGTCATATCAGAATCAACCTGCCAAGACTCTTGCTTTCAAGTTACCACGAGGCCATGCAGGCACGTTCATACGGCTCGGTTAAAGCAGGGCTCTTACACTATTGCATCATCGCGAAGGTGGAAGTCAAAAAAGAGAAAAAGAGGTGCCGTAGTGGAGGACTTCGGGCTACCGCGCAATAGAGGCTTTCGCCTCATCGCAGTTATAGTGATCCATAGTGCACCCTAGAATGTTTCTCTCTTCTGAACAGACATTATATTTGCTAATCATATAAAACATTAGAGCTTATTGGGAATAGGTTAGCATTTTTTTGTCAAATTACTATTACTCCTGTGTCAAGAAGCCGCAAAAAAGCCTTGATAAGCTTACCCAAACATTTCAACCAAATATAATAAAGCCGAATAATCATATACTGAAAACGCGGAACAGAATGTCGCGCAAACGAGGACCCTCGCAGTTGCGCCTTCGAGGCAAGGCCCACTGTATCGCGGTCACTAAACTTCAGCTCGAACGTTAAAGCCAATTCTTGAGCTGGCGTATATTTTTTGCTCGCCTTTCTCTTGTCATCGTCTTCAACGCTTGCTTCAGTACCACCCACCTCTCCCCTCCTTCCCCCTTTCCTCTGTTTGGAAACCTCGGTCTGATATAAAAGCTTGAGGCAAAATAGGGGTCACTATATGTTCTACCACAAAAAAGGGTTTCAGGTGGACCACCTCGAAACGCTTGCGGCGTCACTCTTGTTCTTCATGAGGAACCACTGAGAGCAGAAATAGGTGCGGCCGGAAATAACAGCTCATGCGCTTTTTCTCTAAATGAGCGTCGTCTAACCAGATACCAAACCTAGGTAGGGTCACCTTGTAGATATTCTGCACTTCGGCGCAGCAGGTTATGACGTCGAGCACCCCGGCAAGGGTTCGTATCTAATACCAGCATGTTGAGCATGTTGGATACATGCCCTTTGTACAATAAGGAATTCACTTATAACGAGAAACAGATGCATCGCGACTTCTAGATACACTCATAGTGCGGTGCATCTTGAGTCACACATGAGTCAGTATTTGGATCATGGACACAAAGGGCAAATATAGTGTTGCCTTAGAAGGTATTTACAAAGAACGGAATTGTGCTAGAGAACTACGCAGATGAACACATACGCCGATCGGGTAGGATAAGGTCCCCGTGACACACAGATGCTCCGCGCAGCCGCCTTAACAGTTTGTAGTTGATGTTGAAATACTCTCATCTGCACTGCTTGCGTGGGGCGCTGCCTTGTCATACGCGTGTTTAGCAGGAAGCATGCACTCACTTTTCTTCCCTTTGAACGAACACTGTGTAGAAATTAAGTTGCTCTGCAGAAGTGGATATCTCACGGTGATCACAAAAAATACCAATACTGCCGAAAGCGGGTCGTTTGTCAGCTATAAAACTGACACAGAAAAATTGGGCCACTGACTACGACCCATGGAAATGCTAAATTGAAACACGCCTTGTAAGGTACTAAGAATTAGAAAAACACACCTTTCTACAAATGTTGGTTTGGTTTGGTTTGTGGGGCTTAACGTCCCAAAGCGACTCAGGCTATGAGAGACGCCGTAGTGGAGGACTCCGGAAATTTCGACCATCTGGGGTTCTTTAACGTGCACTGACATCGCACAGCACACGGGCGCCTTTCTTTTCGCCTCCATCGAAAAGCGACCACCGAGGCCGGGATTCGATCCCGCGTCCTTGGGAACAGTGGTCGAGCGCCGTAACCACTGCGCCACCGCGGCGGGGCCTTTCTACAAATGTGCAGTTAGAGCCTACTCTGTATGTCACTATGCAAGCACGAATCACGTGGCACGCGATTCTTTCCCAATTCGTGAATGTTACAAATATGGCTCCAGCTAGAATTCTACAGCCACCGTAACGCCTCGTGGACTTCGCCTCGAGCGGCAAGTGGGCGACATGAGCACGTTTCAGTTTTTCCAAACATAGTTGCCCGCGTGAAAAGTTTCGGACACTTAAGCTCCGCAACTAAGCCTTTGACGAAACCGCGAGGATACGGCTCCTGCGCAGGCAATGGATCATAAACTTGAGAGCAGTGAAATACTGGAAAAACGCTTGCATTATCTTAATACATAAAAGGTCGATATCAAGCACTTGAAAAAATTACAGATCGATCAGTTGATTGTCAGTAAAATTTGTTTACTAAGGTAATCACTTTTCCTGCCTGCACAACTTTAGACTTCAGTCAATCAAGGGACAAGAAAGGTATAATAAAGGCTACTCGAAGAAAAAAATAAGAGGGAATGTAATAATTCTTCACCAGCATTAAAAGGGAACTGATTATGACACGTGGCGATCCAGGTGCTGGAATTATCAAGAGAGTGTGTGTGTGTTCAATATCGAGGTGCGTATGCAAGCTCTGTATCAGCTGTATTAACCTGCTAGTGTATTCATCAGTTTATTCAGCGGTATTCATCAATGTATTGACCTGACTGCCAGGTTTAAACTTATATTGAAAGAACGCATAAAGATCTGGAACGGAGAGTGATGGCTGTAATATTAAGGTATAGGAAGCGTGCAGATTGAATAAAGGAACAAATTCGAATTCATGAAGCACTAGCTGAAACCAAGAAGTTATGCGCATGACCAGATATTATGACAAAAAAGTAAGATAACAGATAGTTATTCAGGGTCACAGATTTAATTTCAAGGGAAGGTAAGCGTAGCAGACGGGGATCGAGAGTTAAATGGGCAGTTGAGATTTGGTGGTTTGCGAGAATTGTGAGGAAGCAACTGCCGCAGGATGGGGATGATTGAAAGAATGTGGATGAGGCATTTGCCATGCACTGGTTGAGTAGTCAAGCTGATTATTATATGTGGGCCCCATTTCGGACCCACGTGCACGTATGTACGCGTACTTTTCAATTCTATATTATTGTCTGCCCTTTCTAAATGCGGGGATTTCCAGCTATTGGGATTTCCATCTTTTCGCTCTGTCAAATGCTACCGGAGCAGGCGGTAATTTTATCTGCAGCTACTCGTCGCACCGGTGGTGAGTAGTTCATGACGTGACTGGGCTAATGACGCGTGATCAATGTACGTGTAACAAAGAGCTGAAGTCTAAATTTTGGGGTACGCTTGACATCCGTCTGGAAGAGTATGACACAACAGTGTTAACAGGCCCTATTTGCCGGTTTCTCTTACGGATCCTATTTCTCCTATATGCTCTTTGCTGCTCAAATCATCATAATAATTTAATTAACCCGCACATACTCGTTAGTATACAGTCGTAAGCTACAATAATAAAGGAAAGACCACCTTGCACAAGAATAAATCCCCGCTTTAACCAAGCCGTGTGAACGTCGGTCATACAATTTGTCGTTGCATATAGTACACAAGGCCAGGTCGTGAGAGGGACTCAAACCGACGACATGCGTACGTTCACAGGTATGCATTCCTGGCTCTACAGCCTGCTAAAGAAACGGGTATGACGGTTTGTCTATAGCTGTTGGTATGTGCAGTATTCTATAGCAAGCTAAAACAGTTTACGGCTTGCAGTCTATAGCTTAGAGGCATTCACAATTGTATGAGCAGCTAAATATAGCTCTATGACTTGTTCTTTCATGCTTGTGTATAGCGTCCGGAATGCAGTGTTTTATATAGCTAGCTCGAACTGCTTATGTCTTGCAGTTTGTAGAATAAACGTCATTGATTATCTCTGTAGGATAATGATGGTAACTGCGTGCATACTGTTCTATAGCTTCACCAACATATGTTTTTTATGGCTAGATAAAACTCTTCATATGGCTTTCAATCTGCAGATATAAAGCCATTCACAATTCTAGACAGCTAAACATGACTTTGTGAGTACCGGTCCATAGATTCAGGAACATGCTTTTATATATTATATAAAACTGTTTATATGGTGTCGTGCGTGCTATGTTTTACTCCGAGCACTAGAAGAACGAACGGTCGGACTTGTGCGTGTTTGTGTGTATGCCATGCGTTCCATCAAGCGTCGACTGACTAAAGACATTTCCGAAACAAAGGCAGCGAAGCGGCGGTGGGGACCGCAGGACCCGCGCCGGGAGGGCGGCAACGAGGAAAGATATATGGGCTCTCGCAATGCGCACTGCCAGTGTCCTCCGAGCTGGCCGCTGTCCGCTGCTGGGAGTGGTTAACTCTAACGGTTGCCGGCTTCTGGGAACTATTCAGATCTCCGTGGAGTTGAAATTACCCAAAGCAACCACAGACCCGGCGAGAAGGACTCTCGAAGGGAGAGGTGGGTCGGAGGGAGCACGATGGAGGCGGACATGAAAAAAGACACTGAACTCCAGTGTCGTGTTGAGAGGCTGCACTCTGAGTAATACCAAATGCGCGCAATTGTGGATATAAATTCACCGTAATCTGAAAATGTCAAGTGTGGTCGGACTTCGTCGGGGAATTCTAGGAGGGAGGTGCAAAGAACCTGCCTGACTTATGGCTTGCTGTCTGTAGCTTTAGAGCCATTTATATCACTATAGACAGCTGATGACTACTTTTCTATAGCTTCAGAAACATACACTTCTCTATACCCAGCTAAAATAGGTTATATGGCCTGCAGCCTTGGCTTTTAGAGGCAGTTATATCGCTATAGACAGGTCAACATAACTGTTTTAGGAGTATACAGTTTTCTATAGCTAGCTAACACTGATTGTATGGTGCACAGTTTGCAGCTTTATAGCCATTTACCTCTCTTTAGGCAGCTAATGGCTACTGGCCTATAGCTTCTGGGACATATACTTATTTATAAACAGTTAAAGCGGCTTATATGGCCTGCGGCCTTTAGCTTTATATGCCTTTGCAAATTTATTGGCAGCTAAAAATAAGTGTATGACTTGTGGTCTGTTTTTTTAGGAATACACACTTTTCTATAGCCAGTTAAAACTGATTGTATGACTTGCAGTCTGTAACTTTAGAATCCTGTCTATCTCTATGGGCCGCTAAAGATAACTGTATGAATATTGGTCTATACGCTAAGGAACATGCAGTTTTCTAAGGCTAGCTAAGGAAATTTTATGGCTAAGAACCTGTAGAAAAAGGGGTATAAAATTTTCTAAGCTCCCAATTGAAATTTTAATGAAACATTTGGCTGAATATATATAAAAAAAAATGTTCATAGATAAACATGCTGACCATAAATTTTTCATTGAAGCACATAGACCATTTTTGCATGGGATGGCTTTAAAATAAAGTGAATATGGAAAGGAACCTGTAGAACTATACTTTACGCAGTGGCAAAAAGTAAACTTACTTCAACAAATCATTCCTCGCGCTACTTAGTTGGGTCCTTAGAAGGAATGGCTTTTGGAGGAAGCAACTCCATTCAGGCGTCTATTGACATCTGTATATGGCGTCATTTAACCAAAGAAAGATCGAAAGGTACCTGTATATTTTAAAGGAATCAGAGGGGTACGCTGGGAATACGTTGCTTCGGCCATACAATAATACAATTAGGTTCTGTGTCTTGCGTTTATCCGATGTGAATGCATCGCAAAAAGCACAACTTCCTCAAGCAAAATAAAACTGAAGATGCAAAGCAACAGGGCTAATAATTAAAGCGGTAGATTTGGACGGTGCATTTATAATTGGCTAGGTTACACGGGACTTAGTTCTAGCAAAGTATTTTTCAGACATGCTCCGGTACAATATTGCACCTTCATAATTTCCCTTCCAAGCATAACTGGTACTGACGCCTTATTTCCATCCATGGTCTCGAATATTTTTTTTTTTCCACACTGTAAATAATTCCTAGACAACCATGACTACAAAATGTGGCTGTGCATGCGGGATAAAGTGTTAAACAAAAGTATAATTTACCCCTCTCATAGTGTGCTCGTATGTTCTCTTCACCTCGGGTGCTTTACCACTCCTCCCGCAAGCTCTTCCTTTACCTGCGAGGACAAAGAGTAGAGAGAAATTCTGCAAAAATGTCAGCTTCATCGCGCAACCGTGGCCTGAACACTGTCCAAGAGCTTCTGCCAGGTACTTGCAGCTCACGGCTGCGCTTTTATACAGCGCTATGACGTGACTCTATTTAAAGGCACATGGCATGTTTTCAATGAGAAAAGGTGAGCTTCTAATTCCTTTGCGTTTGTTGTCAAGGTTCCCTGCAGTGGCTCTACCTTAAGCGAAAGAAAATCTGCTTTTACGCAGCTGTAGCGCGCGACAGAGACGTCGTTGGCTAATGGTGCAGGCCCCGAAGGTAGGAATGAGCAAGTTTCGCAAATAACGAGCGTTATTGCTATAAAATATAGCGTAGCGAAAATATGTAGTATGGTGAAGTAATTTCCTTTGCCTACGTATTTAGCCGATTCCAAAGCTAACCTTTTGTTCGGCGAATATAGGTGCTAAAATCGCATGCGCGTAAGCTTCAAGTGTAAACTGAAACTGGTATATAACTGCCTATCGCCATGGCTGCAATGCGGGTGCAGCAGGTCATATGCGGTTGGCAACCATAGCAGCACCTTTGCTCCTTGTTTTCGGCATCGCAGGAGCCATTTGCAATCAGTGCGATGTTTTCTGCTCTGTAGGCTCTCTTGTCCGGGAATGAATGCCGCAGCAGTGACTGAGACTCGTCGTAACCGCAATGAGAACAGTCTTAAGCGTAAAATTATTCTAGGTGCTGAAGAGAGTGGCAATAAGGAAATAGCCCATGATTTTGGCACGCTTGACACTTGTGTATGTGATTGGCGAAGAGTGAAAAAGTCAAGCTTTAAGATCAAGACATTTCTAGACGTTGTACGTGACTGCCTGAATTCGCGAGGATGCTGCAGGTGGATCACATGCGCGTGACTACCGAGGGGCTCAGGGTGAAGGCCCCTAAGCTAAGCTAGTAGGAGCTTGAGTGATCAAGTTCCCGTGAATAAACAGCCTGTTTCTACGTGGAATTATGAAAATGTTTACGCGCTTTATTTCATTCACGGAAAACACATGCCACTTTAAATCGGAGCTTGCAGTTTTTTTTTTTTTGTCTTGCTCATTGCATTTGGCCACGTGCGCGCTAGAATCGGCTTCCAGATTTTTTTTCTCCTTCGGCTATGTAACCTGGGTGCGCGGTAGAATTGGGAGCGCGTTAGATTGAGTAAATGCGGTAAAGCCGATCTGACATTTTTGGGCTTAAATTTGCTCGACTCTCACAACCTGGAGAAAACACTTGAGCGCTCGTGTTCGCGTCTCCTCTTTCAGTAACTAATGTCGCCCCTCTCGTTTCTGCATGTTTCACTGCTACGTGCCCAGAGAAGTCAAATACTCGGAGCTAGCGAAATAATCGAAATATACGGAGTTAGCAAAAATGATGAATTTTTCGTTGCCATGGATTGTTGCACACTATCAGGCGCATTTGCATGCGAACATCAGAGAGCAGTCGCCACATGCACTTTGTTTTTTTTTTTTTTTCACAGTACTTTCGCCTATAGTGACTGAAAGTCACTTTAGGAGAATGAAGGGGTGCGCATGAAAGTGGATAGAGAGAGATAGATGTGGTATTGCAGAGGTGTGGAACAATTTCTACCACCTAGGGATCTTTAACCTGCACTTCCATGTTGTTGTTGCGACTGAAGGAAGAAGCAAATGAAAATGCACAGGCCAGCTTCTGGCTCTGCAGCTGAGCCACCTCCGCCTCCTGCGGACAGGAGAGAAAATACAGAAAAAAGAAAGAAACGAGGGAGAGAAAGACGCGCGTCGCATCAGCCGTCGCCCACCACCGAAACGGCCGCGGGAGTAATGACAGCCTGCAAGAGATAAAAATATGAAGGCAGGCTAGCCCCGCGCTACAAACAGCAGTGACCTACCAGTCCCAGCCCCTGCAGGGCCAGGAGCAGCCACTTTTCTCACTGACATCACACAGAACACGGACGACTTTCCGTTTCGCTTCCGGGCGCTAATAGAATGATTTCATTGTGTAGCTTCAGGTAATGCAGCGCAACGGCCAGAGGCGTAGGTGAGAGGAGGGGACAAACACAGCGCTGAACTGACACCATAAGTTTATTAAAGACGTTTTTTTCTTTATTGGCAGTCCGTGACAAATTCAACAGTATACATAGGAAAACATTGGCATGCAGCCTACCGACAACTTAGCGGAGGCTTTGTCACATTAAAATTCCCCAGGCATTGTCAACGGTTTTAGGCGTGGGACCCATCCTAGTAACCATAGATGCCTTTTCAGTTCCTCCAAACACCTCTGTACACACTTTCAAAAAATACAGGTACTACATGCGCGCCGGCCGTGGATTGGGGTCGCAGTTATAACCTGCCTTTCTCGGCCGCCATATACAAAGGAGGCCCATCAGCATGATGTGGTGAAAAGGGGCTCCATCCTTGTTCTCTGTGGGCAGATACCTTATGCCATATGGGTCAATAGGTAATATATTTTTTTATAGTCCTCTGTAGCATATCTCAAAACTGAACTTCCCACTAACAGTGTATAAATACATGCTCTATGGTTTCAGGCGGCTTACAGATGAGACAGTGCGAACACAGATAAGAAAGTGCGAACGCCACGGAACTAGAAATACCTTTTCCTCTAAAAGTGTTTTATCCAATCGCTATCCAACCGTCCGTCATTCATCGTCTGTCTGTCTCTCGACACACACACACACACACACACACACACACACACACACACACACACACACACACACACACACACACACACACACACACACACACACACACACACACACACACACACACACACACACACACACACACACACACACACACACACACACACACACACACACACACACACACACACACACACACACACACACACACACACACACACACACACACACACACACACACACACACACACACACACACACACACACACACACACACACACACACACACACACACACACACACACACACACACACACACACACACACACACACACACACACACACACACACACACACACACACACACACACACACACACACACACACACACACACACACACACACACACACACACACACACACACACACACACACACACACACACACACACACACACACACACACACACACACACACACACACACACACACACACACACACACACACACACACACACACACACACACACACACACACACACACACACACACACACACACACACACACACACACACACACACACACACACACACACACACACACACACACACACACACACACACACACACACACACACACGCACACGCACGCACGCACACACACACACACACACGCTCACGCACGCACACACACACACACACACACACGCACGCGCACACACACACACACACACGCGCGCACACGCACACGCACGCACGCACGCACACAGGTTTTGTCAGCCCGGTCACGGCGCGCAGGCACGTAAAAATTGGCCTTCGTGCACTGCGTACCATCTGCGCCCATGAAATTTGTCAGCCTATATTTTAACAGTGCGTATTTTCTGTTTGTTCAGAACTGGCAGCATTTCTTTTTTGTGAAGGACAGTGCCCTACATATGAACTGCGACCACACCTTATCCTGATCAAAATTTATGTATTGGTGCCTGCGTGCGATTTCACGGTGATAACTGTCAATATGTCTTATCTATCAGCTTTTGTTACCTAGCCATCTTTAAAGAGGTGTTCCTCCTTCGCTTCTTTCTCGCGTTAAGTTCGAAAGGCTGAAAAAAATTCCAAGCGCTCCGTTTTATAATTCTCTTTGTGATGCCAGTTATGCCATGTAAATCCTCCAGTTAGATATACCCGGAGGTAGAGTATTGCAGAATCACAATTTAATAAAAGTGACTACAGACGATGCCTTCCAAGTCTTGTACATATTCATTTTTTTTATCATTAATCCTTTCAGTGCGCCTTCTTTGCATTCAGTAAGCCGTATCAGATAAAGTACGTCCAGTTGTTTTCCCTTCCCCGCCAACCTAAGTGATTGGTACAATTTCATCGATATTGAGAACATGTGAACCAATGCAGTCTAGGTGTGCATATAATAAATGCCAATTATAACGACCGCACAGAAAACTAACGCTTGCTGATTACGATTGAGTGGAATGGAAAGTATCTCGCAGGCCAATGGGAATGCATCTCAGACACTCCAAACTCTGGCCATACCAATTCGATTTAGCCAACGCCGAAAAAAAACGTAAAATCACCTTGGTAATCAAAACGCGAGCAATTCCAGCAAACGCACGGAGCAAACACGTTTTATCAACACCCGCGACACCGCCCCAGAGCGAACGTCACGCCCCTGCAACAAAAAAGATGCTTTAAAGCGAATGGCAACCGCCGCAGAAACACACTGCGAAGACGTAAAGGTAGATTATTTTGCACGAGTACGCATTGTAGAAGCCGCGTGTAAACAAGAAGGATGCAGCGCTAACCACGCGAGATGGCGCAGCTCTGAAAGTAGGCTCGGATCAGTCGATGACGGTGACATTAGGTTTCAATGGCTTGACATAACTCCCGTAAGTTTAGTGCAACGCCTCCTCAGTTGGCTGTTCGACTTTAGCGTTGCGGTTACGTGCACTTGAAATGCACACAGCAGGCGATGCCGCTGTCACGCTTTGTGCATACGCGCCCTGTGCCTCATCGCAGCGCGGGCTCAGGAAGAACAGATCATGCGTTGCAAAACAAATGTGATCAGACGCGTGTGGCGTTGTGACAATGTGCTTTTGTTGAAGGGCAAACATCGCTAAACTCAAGGAAAGTAGCAGAGAAACCAAAAAGTGAGTGCTTAATCGCACATCAAGTTTTATTCCTTGAAAACAATACATATCTGGAAAACGTGGCCAACCCATCAACAGCAGACAAAAAACCAAAGGCACATGTTTCTACATGAAATGAAGGCATGCAACGTCACATTCATGTACATTTACAGATGACTTATTTATAGCATTAGCTTGTTTTTTTTTTTCCATACTGCACGCTTTCATAAGCACACGTGTTTAGCGGGTCGAGTGTTTGGACCTGAGAGCAAGAAATTATTTTTGTTGGGGAGCTGCTTGGATGTATTCTGGCTGAGATCCTTTTCTCAGACGTCAACACTACGGCGCAGTTCACTGACGAAGCATGTACGTCAAGTACGACAATGCCCCCACAGCAGTGAATAATTTTGTAGAGGTCAAGCTGCAATGAGCTTTTGTTTACGCGCCAACTCCGATTTTTATGTCGAGCTCCTAAAGCATATTGTCTGCAGGAAGGGCCTCGGCGAATTCATGAGCGAGCTGGAGAGTTAGGTATAGGACCTGCCTGGATGAGTTCATATCTAACTTTCAAATACAAAACTGTTTTAGTAGTTTTAGCTTTCGGCTCTTATATCGAGTACAAATTTGCTATGAGCTTCGGATACAAAAACACGATCCACAAGATGTTAAGTTTTTAATGTGGCTGAACTGTATTGCTTTACAGCTTAATCTATGCTATCTTAACGGGACAGTGTACTGCTGGAGACGAATATAGAAATATTTTCATATTCTAGTAGATCTTACCATTTCGTGGCAGTATCGAGGGGAGAACACACGCTTTAAGCAGAAATATATATTTTAAATTGATCAAGAAGGCCGAATTTTAGCAAATGATGGCGCCGCACCGTGTTCTTTTGTTGCTATTATATGACATCTGTTCGCAGCGACTGAAGTAACACAGTAGGCATTATGAATATGCCACAGCGTCACACAGACGAGTATTGATGTTCATATCAACGTCAGCCAGCCTATCTTTTATTTTTAATAAATTACACCTTTTTAATCTTTATCTTGCTTGATTCGCTTTTCGAATGCGTTAAAACAGAAAATTACGTAACCGACGACACCGCCATACTTCCAGCGGCGCTGCCATCAGCAGCGCTGCTAGAGGCCGATGTGGTTGTTCGTATCTACGGTAAATGTCACCGGGTTCACCTATTTTATTTATTCGTTTCACTCGATTCAAATCCATTTTAAGGCTAATTATTATCTTTCTAACAAAATTCGCACATCTTAGTTAATGACACATTTTGCATGCGACCTAGGCGGCGCAAACGTCGTGTTCATAGAGTATCAGAGAGTTGCTATACTTACTGCATGTCGTGTCCTCGATGTCCGTGTATTTTCAACGTGGTCTATCACTGACAAAACGAGAATACCGTATAGAAAAATTAAGATTTAAATGGTTCCGCAGTGTTTCGCTGCTCCACAGCAGGATATTAGTTAATGTGGGATGAAGCTTTCGAAGGAAGCAAGAAAACATTTTTCAAAAATGTGAGTAGATGTGCCTTTAAGTGAAAGTAAGTAACGTATCATGTTTTCTCCGCGGATGCTTCACATTCAAAATTTTGTTTGATACATCTCTGACACAGTTTACAAAAAGTGCACCAAAATCTCTCCTTGAATTGCCAGTACAGGTTGGCACCGAATCAGCGCTCAATGTTGTGCACTTTGAGTTTTAATTTTTGTAACACATTTCAGGCCACCCCGCCAGGGTGGCGCAGTGGTTACGCCGCTCGACTACTGTTCCCGGGGAAGCGGGATTGAATCCCGGCCTCGGCGGCCGCTTTTCAATGAAGGCGAAAAGCAAGGCGCCCAGGTGCTACGAACTTATACTTTGCTGAAGTTTGTCGAAATACAATGTCCTCTTCCAGCGGTAGTAAGCGTTATCTTCGCCAAACTTCTAATCTCAGCTTATCAACTGACAGCCTGGGGACTCTTCATACGTCTGCCGTCTCTTCGAATTTAGTCTTTACTTTAGATAATCTCTGAATAACTTACCTTCTTATTGTGCACCTTCCTTATTCCCATTTGATCTACTTTGGTTTAAAACCTGTCAGTGACAGTATTGTTTTCAGACTGACTCTCATCCATGATTTCTGTTAAAGTTACAGCATCTATATTTGTTCCCGCACCTCATTGTGTTACTCTAAACTTCATTTCAAACCTTTATGCTAGCCTGCACGTTTCTGCTCAGTTGGTGAGTACAGGTAAAAAAGCCGCTTTACTATAATCTTCATTCAGAGATTGTGATACTAGTGAACTGCCTCTTATGATCCGCGAGCCCTATCGAGTGATTTAGCCCCTTGGCTTCTATTTAAGTGCTACAGCATTAAACGTCTTCAGTCTGCGAATGCCTAGAGCAGATTTATTTCCTTTTACTTCTAATGCATCCAGCCATATTGTAAATTGATACTCTCGTATTAGATTGGTGAATGGTCAGTTTTATGCATGCTGCCTTTACATCCACCTTTCTGATTTGTCTGTGGATGTGCTTGCCTGTGTAGTGTGTAAAGTCCCCCCCCCCCCCCCCCCCCCCCCCCCTCCGAGATTCTTAGTAACACAAAATTGCTGAGAACAAGGAATATAAAAGTTAGGCAGTGGCGTGAGAAGGAGCACTCGCTCTAGGCTCTAGCCAATAAAAATCATCTCATCTGCATTCGTTATGTTTTCTTGTCACTGGCTTGCAATCCCGTAAGATTTTCGTGGCGCACATAGGGTACGGGTACGTTCATCCATCACTATCCTGGTGCTCTGCGTCTGCTGCAATAATCGGCAGCGGGTTTCTGGTATCGCCCGGCTCTTCCTTGACCCGTCCCCTTGCCCCGACCGCAAGACACGATGAGATGCAAGTGATCCTACCCAGGGAAGCCCGTCTACCAAAGCCACCACACACACCTAAGGACACAATCAAGACACGGCAAACTAAAAACCAGACCAAAGGACCCCACTGATCCGAGATGCCTCTACAGTTGAAGACATTTCCTATTCCCCCATGCCCATGCCGTTCGATGCGTTCCTGGGTCTCAGCCGTCGGATGTTCACGACCTGTGATCCTCAAGCTTTCTGAGCCAGGCTTCATGCGTGAATCATCATTACGACAAACTGTTGCATACTTCCTCTTCTGTTTTGCCCATAAAGTCACGCCCATAGTCATGTCATGCATCGGGTCAACTTCAAAAGTTTTCCTTGTCCGCGATCAAGACGATTGCTCGGTGGCTCCGGGTGGCGCGTCGGAGAAGGAATACAAAGTAGCAGGCAGGGCCCTGGGTATGAGCGCTAGCCCTAATTCCGCTCTATGTATTAAAAATCATTTAATGACCATCCCTCATGTCCTTCTGTCACTGGCTTACCACCCCGTAACAATATTATTACCGGGTCGAATATTACTCAAAAATTCTACATAAACTTTTATCTCTAAGAGTTCAGGATCACATTCTCAGCGTATCTAGTTTCAACAAGTCATAAATGATACTGGACAGATTGTCCCTGTAGAAAACACTCTCGGTTTCGCATTTTACTATATCTTTGAAAAACTCTGTTGTGGTTTCATCCCCCGCATAGATATTATCAAGTACTTGTCCTTATGAGATTCAGTTTCCAGGGATCATGTATGATTAATGTGGGTTTAGATGTGTCGAATGTCTCGTCTTAAATTTTGAAAGCTAAAATTGGTATCAGTTACGAATGGTGCATGCCTAGATTTATGGTGCAACTATGATCTATAATTGGGTAACATTTCGGAGCGATTGACGCATATTCGGTTTATTATAGCCTAAGATAGCACTGATTCTATAGTCGGCTACCTTACAAAATTGTTTACAAGCTACAGTAGTGTGCTTTCTGGTCTAGAAATTGTAAAATACACCACGTGTCCTGTTTCAAAAATTAAGCGGACGTTCGAATTCTTTAAATATTCCGGTCCACTTGGGATCACAACGCGGTGCGCTTACGGTGTGGGCAGTCTTTACTGTATATTCTTCCCGTCGCTCTGTGAAGAGAGATGCAATTACGGGAGCCTCAATGGGCAATGTCATATTTTTCGTACTTTGAAATGACTTTTTTACTTCTGGTTTTGGTCTCAGTGTACAGCCCAAATAAATTGTACATCTAATTTTGCCAATATCCACCAATTCATTTTTACTATGACACCCATAATGCGCGTCGGTTAGGTCAATCACCGATATTATTTCAACCTAAAGAATAGTGACTGAAATGAAAATATAGTGGCAAAGTAAGCAGAACTGACCGAACGGCTTGACACTTTGAATAAAACGACACATAAAAGTGTTGCACGCTGTGTCTTGAATATAGTTTCGCAAGGGATAATGTGTGAGGTTATATTGACCTTCTGTCACAAGTGCGTGTTTTCGTAAATACTGTTTGACGTTCCAATGACGCCTCCACGCCGGTCAGTGACATTTCGAAGGAGATTTGCCTTCGCACTACATGAACTTTAGGGAAGAGTTTCAATAACTGACGCTTCACGGATTCCTTCAAAACGTCATCCCTGCGTCATATTCCCCACGCGACCTTCTAGTGGTCGATGCATGTAATCAGTCAGATTAGAAAGTTATGATGTATGTATTACCACAACAGCTTACGAAACATCAGAGATCGCTGCAAAACCGAAAAACAAAATGAATGGGCAGCTCCAGCGCTCAATGAAAGGGAAAACATTATTAACAAGAAAACAAAGAAAATTAAACTTGTTGCAGGAGCTCTGGCTTCAGGCCACCAATTCATCGTCTCAATGGAGTTTCCTACTATACAGACTGTCCTTCTTAACACCCGGCCAACATCTGCTGTCCGTCCATCACGGCGGGGACAAATCAGCCAATTGGGCATCTTCAGCATTAAAGCCGTGTTTTCGATAAGAAAATAAGCTTCGTTTTTTTTTCTCTTGAATATTTAGCTGAGCAAGTACAACTAAGCACAGCCAAGCATAACCTATATGCCTCGGCATAGTTTACAATGCCTTGTCCGTCTATTCAGTGTTGACTTGTTTAGTTTCTAGCCAGGCTCGAGCTGAGGGGGGGGGGGGGGGGGTGCCCTCTAAGCTAAATACCCCTCATCTAGCTCGGACGACACACGTGGCACAGCGGCCAGCCTAACACCGATGAATAGCCCTCGGGCAAACATTTTATTGAGATCTCCCTGTAGAGTGAGAACTTCTTTGGGCGCGTACATAGGCAGCAGGATGTAGACAGAACGGATATGGAAGATTGGAAGTCATCAGAGGGGGAGTGGGTGGGGGGGAAGGGGGGGGGGGGGGTCAGCTCTATACGCTCCGAGTCACGTCTCATAAAGATACTGCGCCTTACGTTCTTTTAACACCAACCATAAAAGAAATAAAAAATATTGCGACATGAAACGGCGGCATCACCTTGCAATAATTATTGAAGTAACCGACCGAAAAGTGAGACATATATTGCGCATTCCTTCTCACGAAGGCGACCGTAAACAACAACAATAACAAAAAAAAAAAAGCCTAATGAAAGGCGAGGTTAAAGGTGCTGTCAGGTCTACCCTTACAAATAGGCTTGAGCGTCCCCCTAGTTCAAACCTTCAGGCTGCGGACAACCTTGTAAACCACAGAAAATCGTGCTTAACAAGTCGTTGCTCCCTTAACTAGGTTCATGTCATCATTAAATTCCCACCATTCTTCATCCCGGCTGTCATGCAGTACTTCACCAATAAAATTTTCTGTAACAAAACATTTGAATAATCAGGCCTCCGGTGCGGGCTGATGCGAGTGGTCAGAGACTTCAAAGCATACCTTCACCAGAAGACAATTACGTGCCCTATTTGTGACGTAAGAAAGATGGTGTTGCGCGGCTGTAGCACGGCTATGCCAACTGGGGTGTCAGTAAGCTTCTAACTTCCCATAAGAACACATGTAAATAAACTTTTCCAAGTAGCTTCTTGTCGTCACAATGCACATATGATGGTTGCGCCCTTAATAAGAAGAGATCGAGAGCAGCATATATTAGAATGAGACTGTGTTAAACGTCATATCAAAAAGGACTATGTTCAAAACAACCCGAACTTACAGAGTGCAAGGTAAGAGGTGACCCCTAAAAACACATTTAAACAAACTTTTTCGAAGTATTTCACTAATTTACTAAAGAGCACGATTGGGCAGCGCATCGTTAAAAGTTGGAGAGTATTTTAAAGAAGTGTGAAAACATATGCTACGCTGTTTCCATGGTAGGCTAATTTTAGGACACCGCATTTATTCTACGTTAGGAATCCGGACAGCCTCTCAATATCTCCATTATCCTCCGGGTGCTTGTGCTAACCACGCACGCTTCTCGTAAAGGCAAGGGTACTTGATGCAGGCATCTGCGAGCGACCACAGTGTTTCACCAATAAAAGTAGGGGATACGCTTAAACGCGGCCCTTAATAAGAATGTAACACGATAATTTTACTGAACCTCCTTCTTACCGTTCGCTACCGAATGGTTCCACGCGATTGACAAGGCAATTGCTTTAGACGAAATGTTCCTTTCTACATGATTTGATGACTTTTAATGCGCATAGTCTTAATTACAGTTAAGTAGCTGTAATTGTTAAGTTCGCCGGGGTCAAGTGGATGCAGCTAGCACAAAACCGGGTTAATTGAAGGAATATGGGAGAGGCCTTCACCCTGCAGTGAGTAGTCAGGCTGATGATGATGATGAAGTCTTGCGTGTTAATAAAGTTTGCCAAGTAGGAAGGAAGCGATCAGAGTCAACGTTATGCGAATAAACATGGTGCAAGCATAGTTATTGATACAGTGAAACGGACGCCAATGGGAAGGGAACACGAACAAAAGACACAAGCCGAACTCGCCCAAGCACCCACATGTCCTCCAGAGCCACTTTATATTGACAGTCACAGCACGCTACGTAAGAAAAAAATCTGCAAAAAATAGGTAGGCCTTCAGACGTCATCATACCTTGCTCGTGATTGACAGCCAGCTTTACAGTCCTACCTTCGCAATTTTTGCAGTCATGCGTGCGCGTTTTAAAAAGGAAAGAGGCGGTGGGAGGGGGGGGGGGGGGGGGGGGGGAGTGGTGGCTTAATTTCGTTCTGATGGTTGGTGGCCATAACGCACATTGTTTGTCTTATCCCCAGCGAAAATGCCAGTATTTATTTATTTATTTTGATATATATATATATATATATATATATATATATATATATATATATATATATATATATATATATATATATATATATATATATATATATATATATATATATATATATATATATATATATATATATATATATATATATATATTATTTATTTATTTATATAACGTGTACTGCGAATCTCGCAGAAAATAGCAGTATTGATAAATAATTTAACAGTACTGCACTCCGCAAGGTTAGAAGCTCTCTATCCTATTAACATCACTCCAAAACAACAAGACCCACCGAGCACAGATTTCGTCAGGAACCTCTCATCCTGTAATCCCTGCCTTTATCCGCGATTCCCGTAAAAACACGGAAGTCCGACCTGTCTCCTCCTACCCACTTCAAAACTTGTCGGCCCTTGTCGAGGATGGTATACAAATGCTTGCAACCCTACGTCAAAGAAGACGTGCATTTCAAAGTCCTAATATAATATCAAGATATCAGGTTAACTTCCCTTGACGCGAAAAGAAAAGATGCGAATTTCAAGAAGGCACCGTCGCTGCTATCATTCCAGCTGAGAAAGGCAGCTGTACCGAGATGAGGAATCACTACTATCATGAAGACATGGCTTTTGCGCTGCTAAACAGTGGGGCAGGTCGGAAGCTTCGCAGAGACAAGTCATCGCGATTCCAAACCAACCTCAACAGTTCACTTGCATAGATTTTCAGTTCACATTCAGGTTTCAAATCGCGGTTCCAAAAATATTTAAGCTCCAGAGTCTGCGCCCGAGTGGTACCTCTCTACTGCCTCTGATGGATTATAGCCGTTTTCTTTAGCGGCATCTTTAGCAGTGTCTTCGTAACTTACTAGACCAACTCGCCAGCAAAAGACCTACTCAAGTGCGAAACTTTGGATGTTTCGTCAAACTTGAATCGAAATTATCATTCGTAATGACGAGACCTCTTGACGCGGTGTCGTTATCTCCCGTGTTCCGTTACATGTAATAGTATCTGTCTCTCAGGGCGCACTACGAAATGATCCACCTGTGCATTAGCCAACGCCGTCAAGCATCGCCAAGGTATGCCACTTCGTTCATTGTTGCCGCCAAAGTACCTGTTTCACTTCTCAATAGCATTTTGCTTTACATGCAAACCACGAGCTATGGGCGCGTTCCCTTCATTGTTGGCTTGAGTGAGAATGGATAACATAAATACAGAGGCCATCGAGCGACGGTTGCTTCCGACCTAATTGCCTACCCAAGCGTTTTCCACCGGATTGGTTCGGCGTGAAGAACTATCGAAAGAAAACATCCAACCTCTTAAATTACAAAGAAGCCATATTACAGTTCCAAGTCGAGCGGGAACCTCAAGGCAACTCTCCTCTCTTAGATACCGAATGAAGGATGGTCTAAACGTAATGGGCATACACTGCGAGACATTTGATACACAACATAGACTTCGCGAATCATTGTACTTGAAATCTAGCGCTGACGCCGAAGTCTCATTTTATTACATATTAATCAGAGATTGGGGCATGGTAAGCGGTTGGCAGGACTACGTTTCCTCTCACATCCATGGCCTGCTCCATGGCATTGACTCGGCGGTAGTACAAACCAGGTGCCGAATTACGAGCCGCTTTACAGTTGAGAGCGCTCTAACACGCCCGCTCCTATTGGTCGCCGTCGCCATCTTGTAAAGTTGCGTCACAGGATGCTGCGATTGAGTCGCGGAGGCGAAAAAATAGATGACGTCGAGCACGTAATTATGTCCATGGTTTTAAATTATTCTTGTAGAGTACGATGAGGCGGCCTAAAACGTTTTAAAGCGAAAATGGCGGCGGCGTCCGCGGTGGAGTGGCGTAAGGGGTGGCTGCGGCGCTGAAGCGGCAATACCGAAGCTAGCAACGATGAAGGGCGGTGTGTAAGAATGCGTTCTACTTGTTCGGCGAGTTGTTTCGACGCCTATTTCGACTTGAAAATACAAAAGCGAAATGGTGGTGACGAATGCGCAGATGAACTGTGATGAAGCTCGCAGTCGACCGCTCGGTCGCTGCGGATATGCCATGCGTTATCCGATATATATATTGTTTTTTGGCTTTGGAGGATTTCAAGTCTCCGCAGGTAGTCGGCCTTTCATAAACGACGGTGAGCAAGTGCGTGCGTCAAATGGCTGAACTCAACTGCTGCAAAGTTGGCGCTGAGGGGTGGTTGGACTCCGCACAGCACACAAAGCAAAAGGTGGAGTCGACATACAGTACAGAACGAATGAAAACGAGCGAGGTTGGTAGTATACGCTTAACCGCGTTGCTTTCCCCATGCTCGTTCTAACTGAAGCATTTGTGCGTGAGACTTTCGTGCAGAAATAAAAGTTTATTTTGCCCAAATGAGTGTGCTCAAGCTTCGGTCGATTTTACTTCTGTTTCTTAAAGAAAAATAAGCAAAGCCCCCATTACACTGCTTTCGATATAATTTCTCCGCACATTTAGCACCATCATACAGTACCGTGCCTTTAGACGATGGGCAAAAGTCGGCACTAGCCGTGGAATCAGTTGTTTTACTGAAGGGCGCCATTTGTACGGTTTGTTTACCTCTGCCAGCGCGTCCTCGAGGCAACAGAAGTTACCCATGGTAGCGTTTAAATGCAAAACTGTAGCTGCTTGTTGATTTTTTTTTTGACGATGTTGAACTTGAAATGCGGCTTCTTGAAAAAATAAAGCTCTAGGTAATTTATTCACACTCCATATGTATACAAAAAAAAAAAGCAAACGACTCCTTGACGTGCGAATAAACCTCTTGCCGAGAAAATAAGCGGTCCGGGGCGGCCCTCTGGCCACCATTGGTTGATTCCGACTCTCATCACGCGTTGACGTCCCCCCAAGGCATCAAGGTGTCGTCATTTTGAATTCACGCTCTAAAACTTTAGACCGAGTCCCGTAATTCGGCTTAAGAGGCCGACTAGCCAGAAATTTCCGACTAGCCATAAATCCCATCACGTGAGGAGCCGAGGAAATTTTGAAATGTGGCGTCGCTTCAGTTTTCATGGCTGACGTTCTGTTACAAAACCAATTAGATTCCTTTTATAGAACACACCAATCTCGAATATTTTCTTTTTAGAAACAATTTTGGAACCTCAACTTCAAAATACTGCGCAGGAAGGCTGTCATTAATATTTCCGGTACATCGGCGATTACGTCAAGGGCGGGAAAAGCCTAAAGCAGAGGTACTCCAGTGGACGCGCGTCTCGAGCCAAACTCCGTACAGCAAAATGCTTCAATCTTTAGCGGGGCGCGAAACCTAGAAGTTACGTCTCTCTTGACAGATTCGTTAAGTCATTTCGCCCTGCGTCCTAAATATCATAGTATTGGCCTTTATTATGACGGCGATGAACGCTAACAAGTGAGATGGTCTCAAAACTAGACGCGCTGCTACTAGAATTCCATCTCAACATATGTTTGTTGAGCCCACAACATATGCGTGGGAAGTCTTCTTTCATAACTGGTCATTCTACCTTTACACAGGACGCAGCATAGCACTGGAACTGGGCGATGCCTGAATGAAAGGCTTTTGGAGCACAGGAGGAAATGTCGTTCCCTGCAGGGTGCAGAAAACTTGGCGAACCACTGCCTGAAACACGAGTGCAGCCCATATTTTCAAAACACGGTTATTTTGGCGCGGACAACAGAATAGAAAAAGCGTGAGGTAATTGAAGCCTTTCGAATGGTTTCTGGCAAAGTAGGCGATTACGTTAGCGCCCCTTCCGTAGCCCTTTCCCCTCCGGGAAATTGATATTTTGAGAAGAGGCAAAAGACTTGCATGAGGATCACCCGCGCGTGTCAGTTAGATAAGCGGGGGGGGGGGGGGGGGGGGGGGGGGGGGGGGCTGAGTGCGATTTCATCCCGGGCTTAGATAAGGTGTTTATTTTTCCCATTTTCATTTTCATGGTTTCACTCTGTAGTTGTTCTTGCTGTTACAGTGCACTGTTATGATTTATGTGTGTTCACTATCCTCAGATTACGTCGCGTGCTTGTGTTTTCCCTTTTCCTTTTCTAAGAAATAAAACTTCATTTTGTAGATTGCGCTTAACCTCGGCGTTTGTCCAATTCTTTTGTCCGTGTACAACTAAGCAGCGCAGCATTTGTGAGAAGATTTTCAAACTAGCCCAGTCTCAAGTACTTCTTAGCACTGGAACCCTGGAACAGTGAAAACGTTTGTAAAGAGATACCGTAGAAGTCAAATTATGGTTTAAGTCACAGTGAGAGGTTTCACTTCAGTGTATGGTTTACGCCAAGCATTACGCTCTCTGAATCTTTGTTGATAGTATACTACTGTCTTCGTCAAGAAAAAATGTATCAAAATGACAACTGAAGTGATGAATGTGATGCCGAATGGGTGTCATTGTGAAATAGAAAAGGTGCATGATCTCAAAAACAGGAAGCCTATTTTCATTTTGCAACTGATGAGAAGTAAAATGGATGTCAACTGTTGGTGATCTTTTTAGCCGAAAACTATTGGCCACAGAGGCAAATGATTCGTGAGTGCATAAAATATTGCTCTTTATAACCACTAAGAAAACTATAATAAAAAATTGTTTAATACGGAAAACAAAGTCAGCACATAATGAGTATGAGCAGCCAGTGAAGTCTGGCCATTAGAATAAAAACAATTATGGCTACTCATGCGGATCCCTTGCTTAGCCTCACTCCGTTAACTGTTTCTAAAGTAAACTCATGTTAGATCCGATTCTTCTTGTCTTTAGAAGAGTTTTGTTTATACCTGACTCGAAGCATGAAGCTGAAGTTAACCTTAAAATTTTTTCTTCGCCAGAATAGTAAAAATTAAAGAATGGCAATTCGCACTAATTCATCGTCGATTGTTATTTAATGGTGATATAGTGTCTTGCTGCATAAAATGGCTATTTAGAGATTAGATATAGGTCAAAACCGTTATTTTGGTACCAGCGCCAGCTTGAGCCCGACAGCTTATTTTTTTTCAGCTTTGACAACTGGGCAATGTCCATCCTTTACAGTGCAAAAGAAAATAAGCAACACTCGCTCTATTACGCTCATCGGGAGCATACTCTTCGTGCTAGAAGATTGTCGCTTTGGGTGCGATCACTGCCTGCGCCATATTTACTCTGTTTGTTCTTTGCGACCAAATATCAAGCAACAGCCCTGCCATCGAGACTGAAAAAATGAGCCGATTGACCGAGAAAGTAAGTGTACCACGTCGCGCATGGCTGCTTCAGGTAGCGATGCAATATCTATAGACGGCACTGGATAAAGTAGTACGGGCGAGCCTTGCGTGGTATCACGTAGCGAATGCAGCAATGGCACCTGGTTGCTCTACCAATTTTAATGGAAGACTCAGATGGACGCTTACGTGCGCAAAGGGACGTGATTTGCTATGAAATTGAGCACGCACTCTAGCTGAGAAACGAGGCTGATGACTGAGGTTCCTCAAGGTGCCAAAGTCACCTTCCTAGCTGCAACAACAGAATGAAGGGAAGCGAAGGGCACATTTAGCACCTGAGACCAATTTTGTACGGATCAGAGGCAGCCATCATTCATAAGCCATGCCAAGGAGCTGCACCCTTCCGGCATCGTGCTCATTCCCATGCTCATTTGTGTCCGTACATTTCTTCTTTTGAAGCTTCTTACATTAGGCGCTTTCCTATAGAGTAGGTGGGTGTATCGCCGGGATTTTGGCACAGGTACAAGCCCTTCAGTCTGAAAGACATAAGGTGGGGAATATATATATCCTGAATATATCATTGAACGAATTTTTAGCAGCTGTATCTTACTTGTACTCACCTATGGGACGGAAACATGGGGGCTAACGAAAATGGTGTAATGTTAGTTCAGAAGAACGCAGAGGGCAATGGAACGGAAAACAGCCGATGAGAGGTTGTGAAATTAGGAGAGATAAACGTGCAGAGGTGATAAAGAAACAAAAGCGAATTAGCGACTTTGCAGTCCAAATATACAAGAGGAAATGACCACGGGCGGGACGTTAACACGCGGGAAAAAAAAACAAAAAAAAAAACGATCGCCGACAGGAAAGCAACCGTAGAAGAGAGAGGGGAAGTGGGAACAGCAGTTTATGTATACGAATGAGACTGAAGTTTCCGGTAATATATGAAACTCCGTTGGCGCATGACAAGGCTAATTGCAGGGATACGAGAAGGGCCTTTACCCCGCAGTGTCGTATATAGCCAGGTGGATGGAGATGACAGTGCTCTGAACAACCCTCAGAGCCCCCAGAGCTCACATAGTGTGCGGTACGTAGTAGTAACCGTCCTGTGAGTTTCTTCATTTTCTTATTCCTGCTGCTCATTTCATTTGATTTTACCTTAAAAATTCTCACATTAAAATCACAACAAGGGCTTTTATTCTGTTCTCATATTTCGTCTTTTTTCGCTCAATTTAAATGAGTCTATTGATTATTCTGTTTGATATCAAGCTATCTGCACTCAATTACAACTTTGCCTTGCTTCTACATTTTATTTTCTTTCTTGCGATCAGTTTTGTGCTCTATTTTCTATGTTTATGGTTCCTGCTGGTACATCTTTTTGCCTCCCTTGCGCCTAGTTCGCAGGCTTTGGGAGGCTCGTTTAATAAACTACCGTTTTCTTCAACGAGAGAACAGCTATGACTTTAATTATCGTTCTTTCCTAGCTTTTGTCGAGAGGAAATACTGCGTTACAACATAGATTTGTAAATGTCAATTGCTCAGACATAAAATGTGAATTTTCTTGTTGGGAAGGCCGATCAAATTTGAAGAACACACTTGTTAATAATAGCTTTTAGGCATTAAAAAATGTTCAAGATAAAATTGGTCGTCCTTTTCTGCCGTCGGTATCCAGTCTGCACTTCCAGAACAAGCCTCGATTGTCCCCATTGCGAGAGAAGGAGTGGAAGATTAGCTACTTCACAATCACAAAACAAACTGCAAATTAGGAACTAGTTTAATCCGGCTAAACCCAAGTAACCAAAACGAATTCGGCACTTTTCGCTCGGCCCGCCTCTCTACGTCTGTGTGCGGCAGCCTCTCGGCGAGCTACGTGTTCAGGATGATCGTATTTGGCTTGGCGTCTTCGCCACTGCTGTACCGAAGACAGTTAACGAAGCGTCTCGCCTGGATCGTTCATGATGACTACTGCCGTTAACACGTGGCGGAGATGAGGAGGCCCCGCCGTAGCTGCTGCTGAGTGAACTGGCAGAGGCGAGAGTGCGGCGGCGGCGCGGCACTACTGCAGTTGGAGCTCAGGGACGTTATGCTTGTCACGTGGTTCCTCCTCTGTTCAAGGTCGACATTACTCAGTCCACGAAGAGAAAACAGAAGAGCGGAAAGGCGTAGTAAAGGGTCCGTTTAAAAAAATACATGCAGTGAGCGCAGACTGTTTGCTAGCCAACGTCTCATCGCAGAGGCTTGTCGGAACTTAATTAGATACACAAAAGCACTCATTTAACACTTGTTGATTTTATTTGCAATTTTTCACGACAATGTTCATTATGCTATGCGAGACAAATGCCCAAATGAAACAATAGTTCACGAATGTTCATTTCAGGTTGCTTTGAAAGCCCATAATCGCGTGGCAGCGAAATGTTTCGGGACCGCGATATTTGCACTCTGTAGAATGTGTGTGTGTTCTGCTCTCGCAAGATGCAAAGCCATTTGCCGTTCATTAATTTGCTGTGCTTGCATCTATGCGGGTGCCAGATTCCCGCATAGATGCAAGCAGCAAAAGTGCATTACAGGGCTGTCAATAAACGTGTTTCAATCAATCAAACTTTGCAATCTGTTTTTTTTTTTTTTCGCATAGATTCTCGTAATTTAGTGATCCGAACCGGGATGATGCCTTCGAGCCGTGACCACGCATTACTTTTCATTCACAATCAACCCCAGCATCCTGATGTCAACCGAAGCTGGAGTCCTGTCCGGCCGCCTGGCTGTGGTCACCGGTGGAGGAGGCGGCATCGGCGGTGCCGTCTGTCAACTCCTCGCAGAAAAGGGAGCTCGCGTTGTCGTTGCCGGACGTCGACTGGAAACGGTGGCAGCTTTAGCCGCATCGCTGCCTGGTAAGAGGCAGCGCAGCACAGCCACATGATGCGTGGCCTTAGAGCATACACACAGCGGATAGAAATGGTCGTGATTAGAAAGCAATGGTTAGCATTTATGCGCAGACGGAAGCTGGCAGACGAAATGTAATGCACGTACATAGATGAGCCGCCTAGTTGGTTACGGGAGTTACTTCTGCGTATGTATATCTCTTGGGTTACTCCACTCCGCCGCGGAGAACAACAGTTCCTTTCCACTAGCGCGTAGGAGTAATCGATACCGCATTTTGCACTATAGACATGAGTTATCTTGATGAAATGGTTTGTTTTATTGCGCCCGAGACAGAAAGTCACTCTCTAATTTCCTGTATGGTACCTGCAGAGCTCCAAAATCTGCCAGTTGACCGTAAAATTCTTCCTATTTGTCCACCTTCTTTTTTATTTATTTATTTATTCCTCAAAGGTCTCTGATGAGACATTACATGAGGGAGTGGGCGTTACAGGGCATATAAGTATAACAAAAATCTTAATGAGATGTTTTCGATGATGCGCTTGAAAATTTTGGGGTCGATGATCAATATGAGATGTTTTCAATGAGCGTTTGAATATTTTGGGGTCGATGACTGTAGCGACTTCGGTGGGCAGGCCATTCCAGTCCTGTGCGGTGCGCAAGAAAAAAGACTGCTGAAAATAGTAGTGTGAGCTTGAGGGGGATACACTGCATTAATGTGGCTGGAGCAGGAGATACGGTGGGCTCTCTTTATGTACGTGTTATCAGATGGCAAAGAATAAAAAAATTTATGAAAAAGGTTAAGGCGCGCGATTCTACGCCATGAGGCTAGGGAGGGTAAGTTTAATTGTGCTTTTAGTGCCGAAATACTCGAACAGTTGGAATAATTTGACAAAATGAATCTTGTTGCTCTGTTCTGAACTGATTCGGGGGCATTAGTAAGGTTATTCTGATATTAAACTGCCCGAAGTATTTATTTCTCTTCCTGAAAATTTGCGGTGCCAGTACAAACGACACACGTCAATTATTTTGTTACATATTGTCGCACTGTTTCATATTTTGAAGTGGACGTTTTTAGTTTTCAGTGCACTGGCAAAGCATTTTGAATCTGAAATCTTTATGAAATCCTAGGTGAACGTAAATGGGTCTAGCTGGGATCTTTCCCAGCTTAGATCATTCAGGGATTTTTCACTAGTCAACTGATATAGATTTATTTGTGCGGCAAGGTGGCTGTGCATGTTTTTGCCCCACGGTGCGGGTAACAACCGTTGTATTTATGCGAGAATAATACTGGACGCCTGATGGTAGTTCCGCTGCATTGATATGAACATTGCAGTGAATTTGTAAGCAATTTGTACACATGCCGTTAGGAGCCAGAATGTGTTCTGTGAAAACGAGGATTCGAGGAGCAATTATGGAATTTCGCCAGTACCTCATAATAGATTTGGTGAGGTGCAGACCTAAAGAAGCAGTAAACCGCATTTTAGCGTGCTTTTTGGTATGGAGAGAAGGAAATCAAGCTTACTCCTTGTATCACAATAAATGTTTATTGCTGCTATCGCGAAAACAAGGACCCACAGGTGCTAGTGTCCCACTGCAAAAAAAGTGGGTCTGCTCTCTTTGCTGACAGCAGCCAGTTTTCGGCATGCATGCAGCTCGGCCACCTGTTGTGTAGTCGTAGCGGCTGCTGCATAGAATCCCAGGTGGTGTCGACTGCTATACAAACTAGCGCATCGGAAACTGAGAGCGATGCACTCTACCACGCGTGATAGCTGTAGACTATATTCCGCGCAGCAGGAAAATGGCTCCCCTTGCTCGTCTGTACGTAATTGTCTACTTTAAGTTTGTTACCCAGTGATATAAACGTATCTGTACGAGATCTCAGGCGCTTTGCCGCAAGATATAAGAAAACAAAACCAACTCTTACCATCATGTCAAAACACATTTTCAGCTCCACGTCCTTAAAAGCGGAGCTGAAGTTTGTCCCTTAATTTGCTTAGTGGTTCTTCAATATATAGTCAGTTCAAAACATAAATTAAGTCCTGCTTGTCCTCCACTTCTGATCGCGGTGCGATGGTCGGTCTTGCCCTACAAATACTACCTACTGTTTTTTTTTTTTTGTTTTTCAAATTCCCAAAGCGTTGTGTTCCTTCCCTGCAGTTCCACAGGGCTGCCTCCCTCACCACGCTCTGCAGGTTGACGTAAGCGATGCAGAATCAGTGGAGCGACTCTTTGATGACCTTAAGAGCTTCAGCGAGGTGGCCCCGAGCATTGTAGTCAACTGCGCTGGTTTCGCCGACTCTAATATGCAGACCGCTGTCGACATCAGTGAGGACATCTTCGACCAAACTGTTGGGGTGAATTTTAAGGTAAGGAAGTGCGACGACCTCTTCATTCAGCAGCTTTTTCAGCAGCCAAATAAGTACCACGCTTTCACCTATTTTTCGTGTATTAGCAACAATCTAAATGAATTTTAGGGGATATCGTTTTCTAGTGCTGGACTATACTTATGAAGTTAAGGGTTTCAAGGGGATGTGGAACGGTTTCTTCATCAACTCACAGATTACTGTTTTTACATTTACATCTGCAGAGTGCTCCTAACCTTCATGGTTTATGGCCTTCGGACCATCCCTACCTCCACTGCTTCCCGGTGTGACAAGAATTTGAATCAGTGCAATAAGCATTGCAAAGCAATCGCTAGCATCTTCCGTTAGATTCTTAAAGCGCATACGCTCACAGCCATGTCCTCAACATGGGTTGGCAAGGTACAGGCGCGTTTAGGTTTGGCGCTAAATTCCATTCAAGAACTGAAAAATTGTTGCTACATCATCCAGCCTATATTGGTTCCTGAAACTTTCTCTCTCTCTCTGTAAAGACCAATGGTGCACTAAAAACTACAATATCCCGGATAATCGGGCTTCATAGTGCGTAGTGAACGATGTGTAACATTGGGCTAGGCGGACGGAGCAGCAGAGCACAACAAATTTCTTTTCTATTCGCTTTTGGATGAAGAATTTATCATGAAAAAAGAAAGTGGCTTACATGTGATGGGACTTTGAACTTAAAATTATTGATTTCAGAGTCCACTACGACGAGACCTTTCTGGCTCTCGAAGTTGGTGTGAAGTAGAGTATCATGTAAATGCCGCAACACAATGCGTCCGACCTTCGGTAACTATGGCTACATTCAAAAGCATCTTCAGCTGAATGTATACGCATGCGAGGTGCATAAATGAGAGCAATTCGCGAGCGATTAAGTTATGAACTCTTCTGAAAGCCGTCGCCTCTAGTTAGTAGCTTTAATACCGTAAACGCAAATAAAAAAGTCAGGTTTGGTCACGAACTTTGAGATGTTTAGAGATCTTTCTTCTGCTGTGGACAGTGTTGAGCTGTTGATAACAAAGCCTCTTACGAAGCTTGCTTTCTTGCCGTAGGGCGCATTCCTTGTGAGCCGAGCTGCCGCTCGAGCTATGATCGACGCAGGCATCACTGACGGGGCCATCGTCAACGTATCGAGCCGCGCTGCGAACGGCGCCTCACCGCGACTTTCTGTGTACGCTGCGTGCAAAGCCGCTGTTGTGTCCTTCACGCGAAGCATGGCCGCGGAGCTGGCACCGCTGGGAATCCGCTGCAACGCAGTACTGCCTGGCTTGACGGACTCGCCTCCCGTGCTCAGCATGCCCGAACAAATGCGGCGCGTCATGTGCGCCCAGATTCCGCTTGGGCGCACAGCACAACCGAGAGAAGTGGCTCAAGTGGTCGTATTTCTCTGCTGCCCAGAGAGCTCCTACGTGGTTGGCTCAGCAGTAGTGGCGGCAGGTGGAAGGCAATAAAAAGTATAGACTTTCATCTTGAATTAGGCCTCAACCAAGCTTGAACGGAATTAAACGAGCCTTTAAACCCATCGGACGCAGCTGCTATCACTGCTGCGGGTAATTCACTCGCTTCTGCGGGTAATAAGCTTTGGGCAACGTGCTAGTCTGGCTTATCCATGTTCGATGGTCTCAGCAGCCTAGCTGGAACGATTTAAGTCTGCCTTTAGTGAGAGTTTACTCCTCAGCGCCACACCGCCTTTCTCAGGCCGCCTGGAGGATTCACGCGGCACTACGCTCGCGGACCTCGGCTGCACTCGCCCAGGTGGCATATGTGTAAGACTTATTTATCTAGGTTAAACTATAGGAACGGCGCAGATGAGACCTCGTCGCTTGACGCTTAGTATTTCAGCGCTAGAGCTTAAGCGCTGACATAGTTAAGTTAGATTAAAACACTGGAACGCGCCAAACGTTTGCTACCTTCGATTATTTGCTTACCAGGTCGATTTTAATGGTAGGATATTTTTACGGTGTTGTTCACTGGGGCTAGCTTAAGAGAGCCGGTACAGGTGAAATTCCATTGTCACTGATACATCCTGCGATGGCGGAGCCGATTAACTGAATTCAACATCTTTCGTTCCGAGAGTCTCCTGGCATTCATCCCTCCTTAAGCGTAATGCACACAAGTCGACAAAATCAAACAAAAAGAAAACTTTGCACATGCACTTTTTCACTTAACGCGCAAAACACGGCTTCATTCGCAAGAAATGAACTGTCTCTGGACGAGGTAGCCGATGGTC